>NC_142604.1:52153815-52332131 GCF_041222555.1 Hakea prostrata
ACGAGTGGTTATGCTCCGTACGATGCTTAGTCCGACCATTGAGTGGAAGCGTCCTTGTGCTATTTATGAGATCTATACCTACAAGGATGTCGTCTATAAAGTGGAGAATAATTTAGTTACCCAATGTACTTGCTACTGGGATTAGATTTTGTCTAGTTTATTCTTTAGAGCTACTTTTCCGCTGGATGTAAAGTGGGATTTTTGCTTCACTTTACTTATCTGTTTGATACTCTGATTATATCTATTATTCTGATTCGTTTATGATTCATTCTTTCATTATTGGATCTATGATTTATCTTCCGCACTCTTGTTATGATTGTTCATGATTATGTTATTGTTTATGTGGGAGGTTGATCACTCGATACCTGATCTTCGGGCTGTGGATCACACTCTCGGGTATGCCAGATAGGGTACCGGCTGGGAGGGCGTGACACTCAGGCTGCATATTGGATTTTGGGGATTTTGGTCCAAAATCGGTCTTCCGGGGCTCGGATCGATCCGGAACTTGGAGGGATGGTTAATAACATTATATGAACGCTACAAATCAAGAAATTAACACAATCTAAAGGTCTAATTAGAAAGCCCCAAATTGGACTACTAAGTTCTATAGACAACAATCAAAGCATGGATTGAAATCAAATGCATTTGCATTGGAAATGCATGAATTAGCTAGGGGAACTAATAGGGATTGGGTTAGAATCATATGCAAGCAATAAATATAGACATAGCACACTATATACTTCAGTTTAGGACAAGGATGCATGAAGTTAAGAAGAGAATTAAAGGATTGCATATGCAAGGCTTGAAATGAGAGCATATCATCAATGGAAATGGAATAAGATCAATGGTTAGCTAAGAGTGTACACTTGGAGTGATGGTTGCAAGGTTACAACAACAAGAAAAGGAATAGAAAAGAACAGAATAGAGAGTGAGAGTGATGAATCATACCTTGTAGATGATGATTTAGACAAAGAACTATGATTATAGTGGAATATCCTTCACCAATATCAAGGAGGAGCTTTGGGGAACCTTCTCCACGTTCTCAGGTGTTGCAATGATTAGAATAGGGTTCAAAACACGAGGCTAGCATAAATAGGGTGTGGAATATTCCAAGGGAATCATTTCTCAAATCTGGGCAGCCTTGGTCCATGGGATCGACCAAGGAGGATCGACCATGCAAGTTTCAGCAGAAAAATCAGTACTAGTTCAGCAACTTCGGACAGGGATTCGGAAGGCTATACAGGGTCAAATTGAGTGAGGTTTTCTTCTACAAGTCAATCAAGAAGTCTAGTTTCGGGGAATACCTTTAGATTGTGCACGGGAGTTCATTAGGTACTTCAAATAGTTCATTTGGTAGGGTTGCAAATAGCTAGACTTGGGCTCATGGGCGCTCGAGACCGGTGAGTCATATCCGTGAGAGGACGTGAGAGCTTCCCGTCTACTATTTGTGGATGACCAATAGGATTGGTGAGTCCGGTGTGTAATATCCGTGACTCTAGTGTGAATGATACTGGAAAGGATCCCGGGATGGGAGGAATGGAAGTATCCATATCTGACTTGATATGACTGAGTAAATGACTTGCATTGGGCTGGGCCTTACCTTGACATATGCCAATACTTAGACCAAATGGTGATGTGAGAGAGCGGTGATCGAAACCCCAACCATGGATTGTCCGAGAGGGATGCAAGACCCAATTCCCCTCGGTGCTGAGTGACTGAGACTTACCTAAAGAAGTATGGTGCTATGACTTAAAGCATGTCTACCATAGAGACTAGCATTCATAGAGTTAGAATCATATTTGCATCGTGTGTTTCATATCATATTGCATCATGTTATGACTTGTTCTCATATGGTTTATGAATTATGGAATAACTACCTTGCTGAGTTCTTTTGAACTCATTCCTTTTGTGCAAATGTTTGTTAGATTATCCCACAGGTGTTGAAGACCTCGATGGTGCGACCTACGAGACGGACCATGATTCCACATACTACCCTCCAGGTGGTAGCTACAATGAAGATCAAGGTTATGGTACCGAGGAGGATTACACTGCGTACCAGGGTTAGCTCCACAATGGTGAGGGAGCGGCCATGTTGGGCTTTCTTTGTCTACACATACGAGGATGTACTTATTAAGATAGAGGAAACCCTTGTTTAGTCCCCCCACCCCCTGGATTTTGTTAAACACTGGGATATGTAATTAACTTTCACTGAGTTACTCTTTAGATGTTGGATTGTAACTGATATGGAGAGATTATGATCAGACCGGGTTCATACCTGGTCCGACCCTCGACCCCGGTCGAGACGGAGAGATCCGACTCGCTCCCGAGCGAACCGGATCTGGAAGATGGCTTGCTGAAGAAGAAAGCTTATTCGGCGGCTTTCTTCTTCAGCTGCAAGCGCGCCCTAATCCTACTTATGGATTAGGGTAATCACCCTAATAATGGCAGACTCGAATTGACGGCTGCGGATAATCATTATCGAAGGGATAATCATCACATAACCTAAAGGTTATCTCAGGAGTCCTCTACTAGTCCAAACTAGTAGAAGTCCATTGCTCAACGGATCTAACTGTTAGGATCCAACGACTACCCGAAGAAGGCTCGGGTGCATCCAACGAAGGAGATTCGAAGGTACACTCTATATAAACCTCACTACCATACAAGGTGAGGGGATCGAAAAAGAATACTATCTGAGACTCAGGTTCAGATACATATTGATAGACCTAAACTATCAGCGATCTGCTATCTAGATCACCTTTCCCAGTTCTTCATTCCTTAGCTCTGCGCTTCTAGCAGAGCCGTTTGTGATTAAGTTCATCAACTGACTTAGCCTTCGGAGGTGGATTCCCGACCCCAGCGGCCGGGCCACATCTGACGCTTTCGTTTTGTAGGACATCACGAGGAGATCTAAGGGCTGAGCTGATTTTGGACGCATCAATTGGCGCCGTCTGTGGGAAACAACTTGAAAAGCCATGGTGACTATATCAGCAGCCGCTGCACAACGCAATTCCGGTGTTCAGATCCCTGGAGTGAATAATCCAGATATTCCCCAGGAAAGCCAAAATCCTATCAAGGTAGATGGTGGTCAGGGAGGACGTAATCCTCCTCCTAATACAATCCAAGATCAATTGGATCAGGTAAAGATTCAAATCTTGGAGGTGAGCCAAGCACTCCGCATGCTCACCAGACGAGTGGTTTTACCACAAGAGCCTGATCAGCGCGATTCAGGGACACGTGCATTGCCACGTGACCGAGAGATTGGCTGAAGACCGGAATATCGATCAGAATTTCCGTGAAGGAGATCGAGGACTTAGGAGGATCGATAATCAACTGAAGCTAGACGATCGGTTCGACAGACCGCAAGAGAGTACAACTGATTCAAACACAAGGTTGGATACAGGGGTAAGAACTCACTCACCCACTGTCAGAAGAACCGTTCGTGATGATCGAGCAGTTCGCGACAAGCGGAATTCTTGGGAAGGACGGGCTGTTCGTGATGATTGAGTAGCACGGGATGATCGTGTTAATCGAGGTCGTGATCATATTGCTGAAGATCACCCGACCCAAATTAGTCAGGAATTGGCCAACATCAATGAGAAATTAGGGCAGTTGGCTAAGGGAAGAATAACTGAGGATATTTACTCAGTCATTCGGAAGACTCCCTTTGCCGAGCCAATTGCGGGATATCAGTTTCCCCGTAACTTCCGTTTGCCTACCTTTTCAACATTCGATGGCTCCGGAGATCCAACAGCTCACATCGGCTATTACCAACGAGACCATGGCGCTTTCGGGTAATTCGATGAAATTTTATGCGGGGTTTTTGGTTCATCACTTACTGGAGCAGCACAAAAGTGGTTTTCGAACCTCCCCTCTGGAAGGATCGTAAACTTTGACGAATTGGTGCACCAATTCATAGGGCGATTCCAGAGTGGAATACAGGTCAAGAAAACGGAAAAAACCTTGTTTACTGTCAAACAAGGAAAGAGCGAATCAATCAGAGAGTTTCTGAAAAGATTCAACAAAGTGACGATGGAGATAGAAAATTTGGATGAACAAGTAGCCAAAACTGCTCTATTCACGGGACTCACTAATCGGAAACTCCTGGAGTTATTACTACGGGATATGCCTGCGACTTATGCCGAGTTGGTACAGAGATGCCGAAGCGGCTGAAGTCATGGAGATTCTAGATGCGCGCCAAGGAGATAATAAAGTCTCCAATAAGGAACAAAAGGCTCCTGAGCAGAAGCAGAAGCCAAAGAAAAATGTTCGTGATCGGGTTGGAAAATCTCAGCCTTGGCGCCAAAGGTCCCCCGGTAAAAGTGAGTACACTCCATTGAATGCTCCTCGGGCTGATATTTTAAATATCCTCAAAAGAAAAAATATTTTAAAGTGGCCGCCTAAAATCTTTTGAAACCCGGAGAGCAGCAGGATCGAGAAAAGTATTGCCGATTCCACAAGGACTATGGTCATTATACTAATGATTGTCGTCATCTGAAGGTAGATATTGAGAGATTAATATCTCAGGGACATCTCATTCCGGTTTCGTTAGCAGAAGAAGGGAGGAGCCACGTGCGGCTGCTCCGAAAAGGGATCGTTCGGTTAGTTCGGAACGATCAAGGGAGGCCCCGAAATCTAAGAAGGGCAAGGAGGTGATTGAAGCTACTCGGTCACCAATCCTTACCATCTTCGGGGGACCAGAGCCCGAATCACTCCGGAGTCTGAAAACAAAATCCAAATTTGTTGGAACCGGAGAGACGCAGAAGCGGAAGAAGCTGAATGGTGAAGATTCTATCACCTTTAGCGAGGAAGACGAAAGAGATGTTTGTTTACCTCATGATGATGCTATAGTCATCAAGGTAGAGATTGCACGACGGGAAGTGCATAGAGTTTTGATTGATACAGGGTCTGCAGCTGACCTAATTTCCTACAAAGTGTATAAAAAATTGAAGGTGGATCAGGACTTGTTGAAACCTTCATCCACACATCTATATGGTTTTGCAGGGTCATCTGCAATGGCGGAAGGATCGGTCCAGTTGGATTTATCCATTGGAAGTTTTCCTAAGGAAACAACTGTCTGAATCAATTTTTTGGTGGTTCGGGAACTGCCAGCTTATAATATGATCCTCGACCGACCATCTTTATCCAAGATAGGTGCTATTGTTTCGACAAAGCACCTGAAGATAAAATTCCCGACTGATATGGGAATTGGTCAAGTCTCCTCTGACCAGAAGATCTCTCGGCAGTGTTATGTTGCCTATTTAAAAGACAAGGAGGGCCCAAGGAAGGTAACTGCCCTCCCCATAGAAGTTCGAGATGATCGGGAAGAGACAGAGATGTAAAGACCTGAACCAGTGGAGAAGCTGGAACAAGTCCAGCTGTGTACCGAGGATGAGAAAAAGATTACTTATATCGGGTCTGAACAGCTGGAAGAATTTAAAGATGAGTTGAAGTTTTTTCTTCAGCAGAATAAAGATGTATTTGCATGGTCTGCTGAGGACATGCCCGGAATCGATCGGGCCATTGCAGAGCACAAACTCTGGATAGACCCTAAGGTGAAACCAGTGATACAGAAAAGAAGAAATTTCTCCATTGAAAAGTATGAAGCCGTTCAAAGCGAAGTTGAAAAACTTAAGAATTCTGGTTTCATAGAACCAATTGAGTGCCCAACGTGGTAATGGTAAAAAAGGCGAATGGGAAGTGGAGGATGTGTACAGACTACACAGATCTTAACAAAGCTTGCCCAAAAGATTGCTACCCGTTGCCTCGGATTGACCTCTTGATAGATGCGACTGCAGGATATGAAACTTTAAGTTTCATGGATGCCTACTCAAGGTATAATCAGATCCTTATGAATAAGGAGGATGAGAAGTATACGGCTTTCATGACTGATCGTGAGAGCTATTATTACAAGGTCATGCCTTTTGGCCTGAAGAATGCAGGAGCAACATATCAGAGGGCCGTCAACAAGATCTTCAAAGAGCTGATAGGAAAGAATGTTAAAGCTTATGTTGACGACATGCTAGTGAAAAGCTTTACAAAAGCAAATCATATTGCAGATTTGACTGAGGTATTCTCAGTACTGCGGAAACATCAAATGAAGCTAAACCCAGAAAAATGTGCCTTTGGAGTCTCCTCGGGCAAATTTTTGGGCTTCATGGTATCACAGAGGGGAATTGAGGCTAATCCTGCCAAAATTCAAGCTCTGATTGATATGGGGGCTCCCAAAACTGTTCGGGATGTGCAGTGTTTAACAGGGAGAGTTGCTGCTTTAAATTGATTCATCTCCAAGTTTGGAGAAAAATGTTTGCCTTTCTTCAAGGCACTTAAAGACCTGAAGGGCAGTAAGGAAGCAAAGTGGACTAAAGAGTGCCGTAAAGCTTTCGAGGAATTAAAAGAAGCACTTGGACAACCACCGATCTTGTCCAGACCGAGAAGGGGGAAATATTACAGCTATATCTAGCGACGTCCCTTTCGGCGGTCAAGTGCGGTACTTGTTCGGGAAAAAGATAAAAAACAAGGGCGATTTACTATGTAAGCCACGTGTTGCTAGATGCGGAGACAAGATATTCACAGATTGAGAAGCAGGCTCTGGCTCTTATGATAGCCGCCAGGAAGCTAAGGCCATATTTTCAGGCTCATCCAATTGAGGTATTTACAACTTTTCCTCTTAGTAAAGTTCTTAACAAACCTGATTTGTCCGGAAGGATGGTGTCCTCGGTCGGTTGAACTCGAGAGTTCCAAGTGAGCTTTAAGCCCAGAACTGTAATCAAGGCTCAGGCATTAGCCAACTTTGTAGTAGAAACTACTGCACCAGTGGAACCCACCATTGAGGATCTCATTATACCAACCACTTGGGAGGTATATGTGGATGGTTCGAGTAATAAAGATGGAGCAGGAGCTGGAATTCTATTAAAAAGTCCAGCAGGATTTATTATTCAATATGCTTAGAGATTCGCATTTGACGCAAGTAATAACGAAGCAGAATATGAGGCTCTGATAGCAGGACTTCGGTTGTCAAAAGCATTATCTATTGCAGATGTTACTATTTATAGTGACTCCCAACTTATAGTCAACCAAGTCCAGGGGGAGTATGGTATTAAAGAACCACGCTTGTAGAAATATCAAGAAATAGTGCAGGCATTTCAAAACCATTTTCGGAATTTGAAGATATCTCAGATTTCGAGGAATGAAAATTCAATGGCAGGTGAGCTATCCCAACTAGCCAATGCCAAGGAAAAGAATCTAGACCCTTCGGTCTACATTGAAGAGATAACTTTTCCAAGTTATCATGAGAAAGAAATTTCTTATATTGAAGCGAACGTTGCTTGGATGGATCCAATAATCGAGTATCTAAGGGATGACAAATTACCTGAGGATCCAGTAGAGGCAAGGTTGATCAAGATTCGATCAGCTAGATTTGTCATTCAGAATGGGAGACTATACAAAAGATCTTATGATGGACCCCTTATGAGATGTATAGGCCCCGAAGGTGCAAAATCAGCTTTGGCTGAGGTTCATGAAGGAATTTGTGGAGCTCACATGGGTGGACGAGCCCTGGCTCACAAAATTCTAAGACTTGGGTTATATTGGCCTAAGGTCCAAGAGGCTGCTATGTAATACGTTCGTCGATGTAGTAACTGTCAAATTCATGCTACAGTATCGAAGCGCCCGACGGAAACTATGACTTCAATTCTAAATCCCATTCCCTTTGCGATGTGGGGAATTGATATCATGGGCAAATTCACCAAGGCATCAAAGCGGACGGGAATATCCGATAGTAGCAATTGATTACTTCACAAAATGGGTAGAAGCCGGTTACTCGGCGGCAATTACTGAGAAAAAAGTGGAGAAATTTGTGCTTGAATCAATCATATATCGCTTTGGGATTCCAAAGATTATTGTCACTGACCATGGTACTCAGTTCGACTGTCCACAATTTGAGCAATTCTGTGGAACATATATGATCGAGCATCGTATGTCCTCAGTGGCATACCCCCAAAGCAATGGACAGGTAGAGGTTACTAACCGAACGCTACTGGAAGGAATAAAGAGAAGACTCGAAGCTGACAAAGCTTCTTGGGTCGAAGAACTTCATAATGTACTGTGGGCTTATAGAACTACGGTTCGAACACCCATAGGAGAAACTCCATTCTGGTTGGCATATGGATTCGAAGCATTGGCACCAGTGGAGACAATGGCGGGGACATTACGGGATCGTGAGTTCGAGGAAAAAGCAAATGAACAAGGGCTGCTTGATAGTCTTGATTTGTTGGACGAAGTTCGGGCAAAAGCAATAGCACGAACTCAACATTATCAAAGAAGGATAGCGTCTCATTATAATACTCGAGTGAAGAATCGTTGGTACTTAGCCGGAGATTTGGTGTTGAGAAACACCCTAGCTTCCGACCCGCGTCACCAAAGAAAATTAGACCCTTCCTGGGAAGGACCTTATATGGTTGTGAAACCGGTCGGTTCAGGAGCTTACAGGCTGAAGAACATCAACACCCAGAAAGAGTTGGATCGTTCGTGGAATGCTAGGCATCTCAAAAAGTTTTATCCTTGAGGATGATTTCGATTTTGTTCGTGATGTAATCATTTTCAACTCAATCAATGCAATTTTTGGTTTTCAACAAACTATCTTTTGATTGGGGGGCATCATACACCACATTCAAGAACAAGATCCAACTATAAGGCATCGGATGAAAATTCGTGTGGGTCCTTTAACACTTATGGAAATTTTTGGACTTTCTTAAGTCGAGGCATCGGATGAAAATCCGAGTGAGTTCCTTTTGCAAGGCGTCGGTTTAAAACCTTAGTAAGTTCCTTCAAGACTTATTGAATTTTTGAATTATCCTTAAGTAAAGGCATCGGTTTAAAACCCGAGTGAGTTCCTTCTCAGACTTATTGTATTTCTCCGGAAATCCTTAAGTAAAGGCATCGGTTTAAAACCCGAGTGAGTTCCTTTTCAGACTTATTGTATTTCTCCGGAAATCCTTAAGTAAAGGCATTGTTTCAAACAACTAAGACCTAATACAACAACGATTCAAGTGGCTAGCAAAGTTCAAGATAAAGTTAATTTCTTATTTCTTCAAAAGATCCAAAGAGGCCAAAAAAAAAAAAAAAAAAAAAAAAAAAAAACACAACCCAAAAAAAAAAAAAAAAAAAAAAAAACATAGAAAAAATAAAAAAAAAACCCCCCCCCCCCCCCCCCCCCCCCCCCCCCCCCCCCCCCCCCCCCCCCCCGGGGGGGGGCACCCCCCAAGATCTAGGTTCAGTGACAAATCCATACAAAACATGATATAGCATAATTAAATGGACAAGAATAAATCAAGTTTATCATACTAAGTTATCAAAACCGAAATAATGGTTACAATCATCCATTACTTCAAAATAAAAGGTATAACATCAGAGTTTTGAAAAGAAAAGAGAGTAGTTTTATTCACAGCGAAAAACTAAACTAGACTAGTTCTCTAATGGAATCCCACCCAAAAGAATAGTCTTGATACTGGCATGAAGCTCCATGTGCGTCCACTTCTTCTTCGGTCACTCCTTCAAGAAGATATACTAGCAACGAATCCTCCATTTGGAAGAAGTCTTCATAACTCTGCAGTATAATCTAAGAGAAAAAGACATATAAAAGGAATGAGTTCAACAGAACTCAGTGAGGTCAACTCAACATTATATCACACATTCATTCTCAAGATTCCACACCACACATATAATATAAATATTGATAATGAAATTAATGACAACGATATAATATATGAATGATTATACTCCTAACTCTATCATGAAGTCTCTATGGTAGACACGCATTAAGTCATACACCAGTCTTCTTTGGGCGGTCTCATCACTCTTCCCTCACGGCACTCAAGCACGTCTGTTGGGTTCTCCGCGGTTGTTGTGTAATGTCCTGTCAAACCATGGTTGGGGATTAGGTCACCACTCTCTCACATCACCATTGGTATAAGATCTGGCGCGTGTCAAGGATAATCTTAGGCCCAATGCAAAGTCATATGGTCTCGTACTACATATGGTCCGGATATTTCCCCTCACGCCTAGTGCTCTGTTGGTTCAATACCTTCCCACCTATGAATGGAATCCTCAATGGAGGCATCTGTTGGACCCCATTCATTAACCCAGTGGTCATCCACATATAATGGACAGGATGATCTCCATGTCCTCTCACGGGTCATTTCACCGGTCTTGAGCGTCCATGAGCCCTTATCTATTATATGCAACCCTACCTCTCTATGATGATAGTGGGCCCCTTGACATACAGGACCCAGCCACTAACATCACGGGTTAACCGACTTCAATACCCCTGCCGAAAGGGTAGTAGTACTCATGAGGTCACCTAACCAAACACTTCTAGACATGCCCTAAATATGTAAATCAGTAATTGGGAAAGAGCCAAGGGCACCATAGGAATGCGTCCCATACCGCCTCCTTTGGTATCCTATGGCAGAAATGCCAAAAAAGCATTCCCCATTCCCAACTACAATATAAGCAATCATATAATATCACTAGGGCAATGGGTGAACCCACAACCCTAGTAGAAAATACAAGGTAGAAGAAATAATAATATTTCTCCTCTCATACAATCACATTCCATTTCATAACAACAATAATAGATTTCAAAGCAAGGAGCAACATCAGAAGTAATAATAAACATAAATCATAGCAATTCATATTTAACAAAAGACATAAAATAACCACAAGATAATACTAAAGCAATACAAGATATCAATAATGAAAAGTAACTGACATCATTACACATGTAATATAAAGTTAAGTATATTCCTCACCTTTTACTTTATTCTTCCTCCAATGATCAATAATTCCTTCTCACAAATTAGTGACTAAAGATATATTAACCTATTCATGCAAAAGAAATAATTATCACAAATTAGAGCCAATTTGGGTTTTAAAGGATATCCTAAAATCTTTCCACAAAAACTCAATTCTGAAAACTAGGTTAAAAAGGGTAGTTCTCAACCTCACTAGTGAATAGTTTTTAATTCGTCACCAATTCAAAGTCTAAACGAAACGAAATTTTGGAGAAAGTTAATTGACAACAAAAGGATCTTACGGGTACCTTCAATTTTATTAAATTTGACCAAAATCAAAATGCCCCAAATTTGACTCTCATAAATCACCTGTGGGTGACTTAGAGAATCAAAATTCTAAAATCTTGCAAGGAGATAAACCAATACTCCCAAACTCAAGGGAAACATTAATATAAGAAAATATAAGCATTAGGGTACCTATCATTATTCCCTTTCATAGATCCCTCAACAGAAGAGAAAATATATTACTTCCACAATCTACGAAAGGACATTAAAACAATAAAGGAAAGCAACCAAGATACCTAACGACCTTCCCTTTCAAGATTCCTCAAAAAGAAAGGAGAGAAAATACTCACAAAATTGTGAGTAAGAGAAGCATTAAGGAAAATTAACCTTTTGGTAATGATTCTGCAAAGATTCGGATCACAGACACCTTCGGAAGAATGGAAATCGCTCTTCTCTTTCGTTTCTCCTTTTCTCCAAAGCCTCCGCCTCTTTCTAGCCTCCAAAAATGCGTTTACGGATGAGATAAAACATAAATAGGGTTTAAAAATCCGAATTTCCAATTTTGCCCCTAAATAGAAAATAGGATGGGGGTTGGTTCACCTAAACGGCTCAAACTTCTGGCTCATGGTTGGACCCCCAAACGAACTCCGATTTTGATGATTTTTGGCTCGTTGGAAAGGTCTTTCGACGATCTTTGATTTGATATCTTATTTTTGTCAATCGGATTCTCCATCACTGATCTACAGATATTTCAAAATTACCCTTTTTACATTATCGAGACTAATCTTCTCTCTTCACTTAAACTTTAGGAGAGTTTTTGAGTCATTATAAGGGTCATCTACCAACATTTGTTTAATTTCCAATCCTTCGGGCTCGAATTGAATGGTCCACAATTGTCGCCGAAACAAGGCCCAGGTTCTCGGTCTTAAAACCACGGGTTAAAGGGGTAGAAATCTGGGGGATTTCACATTCCTCCCCCCTTAAAAGAAATTTCGTCCTCGAAATTGGGAGAGTACTAGGCTTCCAAAGAGATGGAGATACATTGTTTTTATCTTGACTTTCTTCTCCCAAAATCTACGGGAAACAAATAAAAATAAGTCTTTTGTAATAAAACAAGGAGTAAATCTGACATGCTTTGAAATCAAATCGAAAGTATGATCATGGCTTCATGAAGATTTCACAAGGATCATGGCGAAGATTAATATGAAGATCACAAAACTTTAAGAATGAAAGGAGATTGTAGAAGAGATGGTTGCAAGGATCAATATGTTGCAATGAGGATGGCAACATCTACTTCATAATCTCAATCTCAAAGAATAAATCATAGCAAGATTAGATCAATACAACACAAGAGAGATTAAAATTCTTTGATTGAAGAATAGGAGATGAAGAGCTTGAAGTCTTGAAACAATTAGAAGGAATAACAAATCATGAAGATCACACTTGATTTATTTCAAAATCATCATGTGGAGAATTCACAAGGTTATAGAGTGTATGGAGATCCACTCTAGAACAGCAGGGATATAAGGATCAATCATGGGAATGACTTAAGATCACCCTCCTATCAAAAGGAATAGAAGGCACAAGAAGAACTCGAAGAGAGAATATGTCAAGTTTGGGGTAAACTTCTACTAAACGAAATTAGGCAACTCATATGATAGAGAATAAATCGAACAATGTATATGGTAGGTATGCATTCGGCACAAAAGACGGTTAGGTTAGGGTTAGGTGGGATTTTACAATCTCCCCCCCTTAAAAGAATTTCGTCCTCGAAATTGAAAGCATACTTGAACTCCCAATAAGATGAGGAACTTCTTCAGGGGTGTGATTGTTCCACCGAATTTTTACAAAGGGGATGGAAAGTACAACGAAGAATAGGTCTAATGGGTAAAGAGCGCTGGACTCTAGGCTGACTTCATAACAGCTAAGAGGAACTCAAAACAACACTCATAGACACTTCATACAGATTATCAAGATCAACAATACAAGAAAACCTTCATTTACCTATCTTTCTTTTCAATTTCATTATCAACAACATGATTTTCTTCAGAACTGGGAAATGCTTGCTGATATTGGTTAGAAACATGCCTAGGGGTGTTTAGAAACATGCTCCAACCAATTTCCGCACAAGCCAAGCTTCAACAAAAAGATTTCGCACACTTTGCACTAACTTCACTATTCACTTTACCAAAATCCCAACTTCACACACACTTGTCCCATACATCCATCTCTTGTAATAACCACTAGCAAACCAACCAACCATTTGAGCTTAAGACAAGAATAAATATCAATTGAAGCGCTTAAAAGGATCCAAATTTTTTTTTTATTCAAATCTTTTATTTTTATTTTTATTTTATTATTTATTATTTATTTTGGAAACTAATAGAAGTGCTTAGAAGCTTTCCAAAATTTTCTTTTTAATAAATCCCATGGGGGTCTTTGGAATAAGAGGGCCAAAAGAAAGAACAAAAATAATAATAATAATTTCAAATTTTTTTTTTTTTCCAAGAGTACTAGGAGTTTCTGAAATTAGGACCCAATTTTTTTTTTTAAATAATAAATAAATACCCAGTCTTTGAAATCAAGGGCCGGAAAAAAAAAAAAAGTTCTTTTTATTTTATTTTATTTTTTATTTTTAAAGGAACCAAATGTGGTTTTTGAAATCACATGCCCAAATGAAGAAGAAAAACTTTCTTTCAAACTTTTTTTTTTTTTTTTTTTGGTGGGACCCGGGAGGTTTCTGAAATTAAGGGCCCAAAAAAAATGTTTTTATTTTATTTCTAATTTTATATTTAATTTAATTTTGTTTATATATATTTCTTTTTATTATTTTTTTTTTTTAAAAACCACGGGTCTCTACAAACAGCGCCCGAATTTTTTTTTTTTTTTTTTAAACCATGGGGGGTTGGACCGGTGGCTTCAAGCGCCCGGCCACCCGCCCGGTAGGTCTCTGGAAATCAGAGACCTGCCAAAAGTACAAATTTTTTTTTTTGAAAAACAAAGGGGGGTTGGGCCGGTGGCTTCAAGCGCCCGGCCACCCGCCCGGTAGGTCTCTGGAAATCAGAGACCTGCCAAAACAGAATTTTTTTTTTTTTTTTTTTTTGTTTTGCCTTTCTGTGCGCGCGCGCGCGCGGCGCTGGCGTGGCCGTCTGCGCTGTGCGCGCGCGCGGGCGCTGGCGTGGCCGTCTGCGCTGCGCGCGCGGACGTGCCTGCTGCGCGCGCGCGTGCGCCCCACAGCCCAAATTTTTTTCCCCCCCCCTTCTTTAACCTTTTTCACATTCTCTCACCCTCACTCTTGCCTTGGGGGTGATTCTACTACACTTCTAGGTTAGATCTAACCCCATGCGACGCTCAAACATGATATTTAACTACATCTCCTTCACGAAATCAAATGCAAACTTTCTCCACACACCATCTTCGCTTATATGTGAGATATCCCCATTTATCTCACATATACCATTCCACGTGCAACACCCCAAGGTATCCAACCTTGGGTACGGGTGTCTCTTGACCCGTATCTTCAGACACTTCGGAGTGGATCATCACCAACACAGAGAAATTGAGGGAGAAAATTCGGAGAATTTCCTTCGTCCAAAATGCCTCAACCTCCACCCAAGCGTTAACAACCTTGACTCTACCTTCTACTATCACAGATGTACCGGGTAACTTCACTCGGCTTTATTATGTTTCAAACATATTTTATTATGCGTGTTTGTCCACGCTCTTTCACTTGATATTGGGTTATGATATTTTATAATCTAAATATTTTATAAATTATGCACTTTACTGTTTCATATGCTTTATAGTGTTTTATGCTTTTGTTTAATTAATGACATTCATGACTTTGTGTTCCATATACTTATTGTATCTTATTCAAGTTGATTCATTATGCAACATTACAATAAATTTTCTAAGTTCATGTTGAGCCTATTATTCATTTCTATTTAATAGAGTCATTTATGGATCGATGACTCAGGATGCCCCTACTGTATCATATAATGTTAGGACTTGTATGAACCTAGGCTCTGATACCACTTCTGTCACACCCCACCCAGCCGGATCCGGTCATTACCCGAATGCCCGTGGGGGTGATACACCGCAAGATCTAGGTTCAGTGACAAATCCATACAAAACATGATATAGCATAATTAAATGGACAAGAATAAATCAAGTTTATCATACTAAGTTATCAAAACCGAAATAATGGTTACAATCATCCATTACTTCAAAATAAAAGGTATAACATCAGAGTTTTGAAAAGAAAAGAGAGTAGTTTTATTCACAGCGAAAAACTAAACTAGACTAGTTCTCTAATGGAATCCCACCCAAAAGAATAGTCTTGATACTGGCATGAAGCTCCATGTGCGTCCACTTCTTCTTCGGTCACTCCTTCAAGAAGATATACTAGCAACGAATCCTCCATTTGGAAGAAGTCTTCATAACCTGCAGTATAATCTAAGAGAAAAAGACATATAAAAGGAATGAGTTCAACGAAACTCGGTGAGGTCAACTCAACATTATATCACACATTCATTCTCAAGATTCCACACCACACATATAATATAAATATTGATAATGAAATTAATGACAACGATATAATATATGAATGATTATACTCCTAACTCTATCATGAAGTCTCTATGGTAGACACGCATTAAGTCATACACCAGTCTTCTTTGGGCGGTCTCATCACTCTTCCCTCACGGCACTCAAGCACCGTCCGTTGGGTTCTCCGCGGTTGTTGTGTAATGTCTTGTCAAGCCATGGTTGGGGATTAGGTCACCACTCTCTCACATCACCATTGGTATAAGATCTGGCGCGTGTCAAGGATAATCTTAGGCCCAATGCAAAGTCATATGGTCTCGTACTACATATGGTCCGGATATTTCCCCTCACGCCTAGTGCTCTGTTGGTTCAATACCTTCCCACCTATGAATGGAATCCTCAATGGAGGCATCTGTTGGACCCCATTCATTAACCCAGTGGTCATCCACATATAATGGACAGGATGATCTCCATGTCCTCTCACGGGTCATTTCACCGGTCTTGAGCGTCCATGAGCCCTTATCTATTATATGCAACCCTACCTCTCTATGATGATAGTGGGCCCGCTTGACATACAGGACCCAGCCACTAACATCACGGGTTAACCGGCTTCAATACCCCTGCCGAAAGGGTAGTAGTACTCATGAGGTCACCTAACCAAACACTTCTAGACATGCCCTAAATATGTAAATCAGTAATCGGGAAAGAGCCAAGGGCACCATAGGAATGCGTCCCATACCGCCTCCTTTGGTATCCTATGGCAGAAATGCCAAAAGGGCATTCCCCATTCCCAACTACAATATAAGCAATCATATAATATCACTAGGGCAATGGGTGAACCCACAACCCTAGTAGAAAATACAAGGTAGAAGAAATAATAATATTTCTCCTCTCATACAATCACATTCCATTTCATAACAACAATAATAGATTTCAAAGCAAGGAGCAACATCGAGAGTAATAATAAACATAAATCATAGCAATTCATATTTAACAAAAGACATAAAATAACCACAAGATAATACTAAAGCAATACAAGATATCAATAATGAAAAGTAACTGACATCATTACACATGTAATATAAAGTTAAGTATATTCCTCACCTTTTACTTTATTCTTCCTCCAATGATCAATAATTCCTTCTCACAAATTAGTGACTAAAGATATATTAACCTATTCATGCAAAAGAAATAATTATCACAAATTAGAGCCAATTTGGGTTTTAAAGGATATCCTAAAATCTTCCCACAAAAACCCAATTCCGAAAACTAGGTTAAAAAGGGTAGTTCTCAACCTCACTAGTGAATGGTTTCTAATTTGCCACCAATTCAAAGTCTAAATGAAACAAAATTTTGGAGAAAGTCTAATTGACAACAAAAGGATCTTACGGGTACCTTCAATTTTATTAAATTTGACCAAAATCAAAATGCCCCAAATTTGGCTCTCATAAATCACCCGTGGGTGACCTAGAGAATCAAAATTCTAAAATCTTGCAAGGAGATAAACCAATACTCCCAAACTCAAGGGAAACATTAATATAAGAAAATATAAGCATTAGGGTACCTATCATTATTCCCTTTCATAGATCCCTCAACAGAAGAGAAAATATATTACTTCCACAATCTAGGAAGGGACATTAAAACAATAAAGGAAAGCAACCAAGATACCTAACGACCTTCCCTTTCAAGATTCCTCAAAAAGAAAGGAGAGAAAATACTCACAAAATTGTGAGTAAGAGAAGCATTAAGGAAAATTAACCTTTTGGTAATGATTCTACAAAGATTCGGATCACAGACACCTTCGGAAGAATGGAAATCGCTCTTCTCTTTCGTTTCTCCTTTTCTCCAAAGCCTCCGCCTCTTTCTAGCCTCCAAAAATGCGTTTACGGATGAGATAAAACATAAATAGGGTTTAAAAATCCGAATTTCCAATTTTGCCCCTAAATAGAAAATAGGGTGGGGGTTGGTTCACCTAAACGGCTCAAACTTCTGGCTCATGGTTGGACCCCCAAACGAACTCCGATTTTGATGATTTTTGGCTCGTTGGAAAGGTCTTTCGACGATCTTTGATTTGATATCTTATTTTTGTCAATCGGATTCTCCATCACTGATCTACAGATATTTCAAAATTACCCTTTTTACATTATCGAGACTAATCTTCTCTCTTCACTTAAACTTTAGGAGAGTTTTTGAGTCATTATAAGGGTCATCTACCAACATTTGTTTAATTTCCAATCCTTCGGGCTCGAATTGAATGGTCCACAATTGTCGCCGAATCAAGGCCCAGGTTCTCGGTCTTAAAACCACGGGTTAAAGGAAAAAGGAGAAATACCCCCCTTCCCCCCCCCCCCCCCAAAAAAAAAACACAACCACAAAAAAAAAAAAAACAAACACAACAAAAAAAAAAAAACATTTTTTTTTTTTTTTCCTCTTCCCCCCCCCCCCCACACCCCAAAAAAAAAAATATATTTTTTTTTTTAATAAAAAAAAGGAGTACCACACCCTTTTAACAAAAAACCAAAATTTTATCATCGCCTCATCAAGATTTCCCAAGGATCATGGCGAAGATTAATATGAAGATCACAAAACTTTAAGAATGAAAGGAGATTGTAGAAGAGATGGTTGCAAGGATCAATATGTTGCAAGGATCAATATGTTGCAAGGATGCAACATCTACTTCATAATCTCAATCTCAAAGAATAAATCATAGCAAGATTAGATCAATACAACACAAGAGAGATTAAAATTCTTTGATTGAAGAATAGGAGATGAAGAGCTTGAAGTCTTGAAACAATTAGAAGGAATAACAAATCATGAAGATCACACTTGATTTATTTCAAAATCATCATGTGGAGAATTCACAAGGTTATAGAGTGTATGGAGATCCACTCTAGAACAGCAGGGATATAAGGATCAATCATGGGAATGACTTAAGATCACCCTCCTATCAAAAGGAATAGAAGGCACAAGAAGAACTCGAAGAGAGAATATGTCAAGTTTGGGGTAAACTTCTACTAAACGAAATTAGGCAACTCATATGATAGAGAATAAATCGAACAATGTATATGGTAGGTATGCATTCGGCACAGCAGCAAGGTTAGGGTTAGGTGGGATTTTACAATCTCCCCCCCTTAAAAGAATTTCGTCCTCGAAATTGAAAGCATACTTGAACTCCCAATAAGATGAGGAACTTCTTCAGGGGTGTGATTGTTCCACCGAATTTTTACAAAGGGGATGGAAAGTACAACGAAGAATAGGTCTAATGGGTAAAGAGCGCTGGACTCTAGGCTGACTTCATAACAGCTAAGAGGAACTCAAAACAACACTCATAGACACTTCATACAGATTATCAAGATCAACAATACAAGAAAACCTTCATTCTTACCTATCTTTCTTTTCAATTTCATTATCAACAACATGATTTTCTTCAGAACTGGAAAATGCTTGCTGATATTGGTTAGAAACATGCTCCAACCAATTTCCGCACAAGCCAAGCTTCAACAAAAAGATTTCGCACACTTTGCACTAACTTCACTATTCACTTTACCAAAATCCCAACTTCACACACACTTGTCCCATACATCCATCTCTTGTAATAACCACTAGCAAACCAACCAACCATTTGAGCTTAAGACAAGAATAAATATCAATTGAAGCGCTTAAAAGGATCCCCCAATTTTTTTTTATTCAATTTATCTTTAATTTTTATTTTTTATTTTATTATTTATTATTTATTTTGGAAACTAATAGAAGTGCTTAGAAGCTTTCCAAAATTTTCTTTTTAATAAATCCCATGGGGGTCTTTGGAATAAGAGGGCCAAAAGAAAGAACAAAAATAATAATAATAATTTCAAATTTTTTTTTTTTTCCAAGAGTACTAGGGGTTTCTGAAATTAGGACCCAATTTTTTTTTTTTTAAATAATAAATAAATACCAGTCTTTGAAATCAAGGGCCTGAAAAAAAAAAAGTTCTTTTTATTTTATTTTATTTTTATTTTTAAAGGAACCAAATGTGGTTTTTGAAATCACATGCCCAAATGAAGAAGAAAAACTTTCTTTCAAACTTTTTTTTTTTTTTTTTTTGGTGGGACCCGGGAGGTTTCTGAAATTAAGGGCCCAAAAAAAATGTTTTTATTTTATTTCTAATTTTATATTTAATTTAATTTTGTTTATATATATTTCTTTTTATTATTTTTTTTTTTTAAAAACCACGGGTCTCTACAAACAGCGCCCCGAATTTTTTTTTTTTTTTTTAAACCATGGGGGGTTGGACCGGTGGCTTCAAGCGCCCGGCCACCCGCCCGGTAGGTCTCTGGAAATCAGAGACCTGCCAAAAGTAACAAATTTTTTTTTTTTTTTTTTTTTGAAAAACAAAGGGGGGTTGGGCCGGTGGCTTCAAGCGCCCGGCCACCCGCCCGGTAGGTCTCTGGAAATCAGAGACCTGCCAAAACAGAAATTTTTTTTTTTTTTTTTTTTTTTTTGGTATTGCCTTTCTGTGCGCGCGCGCGCGGGGCGCTGGCGTGGCCGTCTGCGCTGCGCGCGCGCTGGCGTGGCCGTCTGCGCTGCGCGCGCGCGCGCTGCGCTGCGCGCGTGCGTGCCTGCAGCGCGCACGCTCTTCCCCCTTTTTTTTTTTTTCCTCCATTCTTTAACCTTTTTCACATTCTCTCACCCTCACTCTTGCCTTGGGGGTGATTCTACTACACTTCTAGGTTAGATCTAACCCCATGCGACGCTCAAACATGATATTTAACTACATCTCCTTCACGAAATCAAATGCAAACTTTCTCCACACACCATCTTCGCTTATATGTGAGATATCCCCATTTATCTCACATATACCATTCCACGTGCAACACCCCAAGGTATCCAACCTTGGGTACGAGTGTCTCTTGACCCGTATCTTCAGACACTTTGGAGTGGATCATCACCAACACGGAGAAATTGAGGGAGAAAAATTCAGAGAATTTCCTTCGTCCAAAATGCCTCAACCTCCACCCAAGCGTTAACAACCTTGACTCTACCTTCTACTATCACAGATGTACCGGGTAACTTCACTCGGCTTTATTATGTTTCAAACATATTTTATTATGCGTGTTTGTCCACGCTCTTTCACTTGATATTGGGTTATGATATTTTATAATCTAAATATTTTATAAATTATGCACTTTACTGTTTCATATGCTTTATAGTGTTTTATGCTTTTGTTTAATTAATGACATTCATGACTTTGTGTTCCATATACTTATTGTATCTTATTCAAGTTGATTCATTATGCAACATTACAATAAATTTTCTAAGTTCATGTTGAGCCTATTATTCATTTCTATTTAATAGAGTCATTTATGGATCGATGACTCAGGATGCCCCTACTGTATCATATAATGTTAGGACTTGTATGAACCTAGGCTCTGATACCACTTCAGTCACACCCCACCCAGCCGGATCCGGTCATTACCCGAATGCCCGTGGGGGTGATACACCGCAAGATCTAGGTTCAGTGACAAATCCATACAAAACATGATATAGCATAATTAAATGGACAAGAATAAATCAAGTTTATCATACTAAGTTATCAAAACCGAAATAATGGTTACAATCATCCATTACTTCAAAATAAAAGGTATAACATCAGAGTTTTGAAAAGAAAAGAGAGTAGTTTTATTCACAGCGAAAAACTAAACTAGACTAGTTCTCTAATGGAATCC
Source organism: Hakea prostrata (assembly GCF_041222555.1). Taxonomy (NCBI): domain Eukaryota; kingdom Viridiplantae; phylum Streptophyta; class Magnoliopsida; order Proteales; family Proteaceae; genus Hakea; species Hakea prostrata. The sequence continues at coordinate 52,175,141 of NC_142604.1, forward strand.
CACCCAAAAGAATAGTCTTGATACTGGCATGAAGCTCCATGTGCGTCCACTTCTTCTTCGGTCACTCCTTCAAGAAGATATACTAGCAACGAATCCTCCATTTGGAAGAAGTCTTCATAACCTGCAGTATAATCTAAGAGAAAAAGACATATAAAAGGAATGAGTTCAACAGAACTCAGTGAGGTCAACTCAACATTATATCACACATTCATTCTCAAGATTCCACACCACACATATAATATAAATATTGATAATGAAATTAATGACAACGATATAATATATGAATGATTATACTCCTAACTCTATCATGAAGTCTCTATGGTAGACACGCATTAAGTCATACACCAGTCTTCTTTGGGCGGTCTCATCACTCTTCCCTCACGGCACTCAAGCACGTCTGTTGGGTTCTCCGCGGTTGTTGTGTAATGTCCTGTCAAACCATGGTTGGGGATTAGGTCACCACTCTCTCACATCACCATTGGTATAAGATCTGGCGCGTGTCAAGGATAATCTTAGGCCCAATGCAAAGTCATATGGTCTCGTACTACATATGGTCCGGATATTTCCCCTCACGCCTAGTGCTCTGTTGGTTCAATACCTTCCCACCTATGAATGGAATCCTCAATGGAGGCATCTGTTGGACCCCATTCATTAACCCAAGGTCATCCACATATAATGGACAGGATGATCTCCATGTCCTCTCACGGGTCATTTCACCGGTCTTGAGCGTCCATGAGCCCTTATCTATTATATGCAACCCTACCTCTCTATGATGATAGTGGGCCTGCTTGACATACAGGACCCAGCCACTAACATCACGGGTTAACCGACTTCAATACCCCTGCCGAAAGGGTAGTAGTACTCATGAGGTCACCTAACCAAACACTTCTAGACATGCCCTAAATATGTAAATCAGTAATTGGGAAAGAGCCAAGGGCACCATAGGAATGCGTCCCATACCGCCTCCTTTGGTATCCTATGGCAGAAATGCCAAAAAAGCATTCCCCATTCCCAACTACAATATAAGCAATCATATAATATCACTAGGGCAATGGGTGAACCCACAACCCTAGTAGAAAATACAAGGTAGAAGAAATAATAATATTTCTCCTCTCATACAATCACATTCCATTTCATAACAACAATAATAGATTTCAAAGCAAGGAGCAACATCAGAAGTAATAATAAACATAAATCATAGCAATTCATATTTAACAAAAGACATAAAATAACCACAAGATAATACTAAAGCAATACAAGATATCAATAATGAAAAGTAACTGACATCATTACACATGTAATATAAAGTTAAGTATATTCCTCACCTTTTACTTTATTCTTCCTCCAATGATCAATAATTCCTTCTCACAAATTAGTGACTAAAGATATATTAACCTATTCATGCAAAAGAAATAATTATCACAAATTAGAGCCAATTTGGGTTTCAAAGGATATCCTAAAATCTTTCCACAAAAACTCAATTCTGAAAACTAGGTTAAAAAGGGTAGTTCTCAACCTCACTAGTGAATAGTTTTTAATTCGTCACCAATTCAAAGTCTAAACGAAACGAAATTTTGGAGAAAGTTAATTGACAACAAAAGGATCTTACGGGTACCTTCAATTTTATTAAATTTGACCAAAATCAAAATGCCCCAAATTTGACTCTCATAAATCACCTGTGGGTGACTTAGAGAATCAAAATTCTAAAATCTTGCAAGGAGATAAACCAATACTCCCAAACTCAAGGGAAACATTAATATAAGAAAATATAAGCATTAGGGTACCTATCATTATTCCCTTTCATAGATCCCTCAACAGAAGAGAAAATATATTACTTCCACAATCTACGAAAGGACATTAAAACAATAAAGGAAAGCAACCAAGATACCTAACGACCTTCCCTTTCAAGATTCCTCAAAAAGAAAGGAGAGAAAATACTCACAAAATTGTGAGTAAGAGAAGCATTAAGGAAAATTAACCTTTTGGTAATGATTCCCGCAAAGATTCGGATCACGAGACACCTTCGGAAGAATGGAAATCGCTCTTCTCTTTCGTTTCTCCTTTTCTCCAAAGCCTCCGCCTCTTTCTAGCCTCCAAAAATGCGTTTACGGATGAGATAAAACATAAATAGGGTTTAAAAATCCGAATTTCCAATTTTGCCCCTAAATAGAAAATAGGATGGGGGTTGGTTCACCTAAACGGCTCAAACTTCTGGCTCATGGTTGGACCCCCAAACGAACTCCGATTTTGATGATTTTTGGCTCGTTGGAAAGGTCTTTCGACGATCTTTGATTTGATATCTTATTTTTGTCAATCGGATTCTCCATCACTGATCTACAGATATTTCAAAATTACCCTTTTTACATTATCGAGACTAATCTTCTCTCTTCACTTAAACTTTAGGAGAGTTTTTGAGTCATTATAAGGGTCATCTACCAACATTTGTTTAATTTCCAATCCTTCGGGCTCGAATTGAATGGTCCACAATTGTCGCCGAAACAAGGCCCGGGTTCTCGGTCTTAAAACCACGGGGGGGGGGTAGGGGGGGGGGGAATGCCGGCGTCCCCCCAACACAAAACTAAAAAAAACAAAAATATGGGGGAAAGAAGGGGGGGGAAAGGGGGAAAAATTGGAAGGTTTTTTTTTTTTTTACATTACCCTCCACATTTCCTCCTTTTTTTCCCCCCCCTCGAGCCGGGGCGGCGCGAGCGGCCCCCCACCCCGCCGGGCCGCCACCACCTCCTTACTTCTTTCTTGTTTGGGGGGGGGGAAGAGGGAAAATCCTAGAAGCAAAAAAAACACGGCGGGGGGGGGGGGGGGCAGTTTTTTCTCCTGCCCAAGCGGGGGGGGGGAGCCCGGGGCGGGAAAAATACAGGGGGGGGCAACCAGCCCAGGGGGGGGTCGTTCAAAATGAGGATGGGGGCGGGCGCCTTCCTTAATATTGATTCCCATACTTCGTTCTCACCATCCCAGACGCCCTGCAAGTTATAAGCATTCAGCATATCAACAAAAGGCTTACCGTGTGTAAATACGTGAAGACGCAGGCTCTGTGAACATCAGTTGGAAGGGATTCGGGCAAAGGAACGACAACTTGCCTTTCGGTAACGTTTCAGATCCTTTGGCTCCCGACTTTCCAACTGTTCGCTCCAGTCGCCGGATCTTCTCCCTGGCATCATCCAAGTCCGACCGAAGACGACCAATCATCGAATTTTTTTCTCCCGCCACCTCCCAAGCTAGATTCCGAAGGCGAGCAATCTCAACATCTTTAGCTTCGGAGATTTCCCGAAGCCTAGAAACTTCATTGCTCAATCTACTCGAGCCTAGTAATCGTCTTCCACTTGGTTGTGGAAGTTACCAGCAAGACTCCTGCAAACAACTTCCGAGTTAACGAGGAGCGAGAAAAAGTAATTTTTCAGAATCAAAGGATAATGAAGAAAGACTTACATCACCAGTGACTTTGTAAAGACTTCATCTGGAAGTTTGGAAAGAACTGCGCTCTCAGAAGTCATTCGAGCAGCAGTACACCATTCCAACGCTCTGTCAAACTCGTTTGACACTAATTCAGGCGAAAGATGAGAAGGATGAGCTACACCAAGAGAAGGATGAGCTGCATCACTTGTCACCCGACGGCGCTTCCTAGTGGCAAAATCCTCCAACTCGGAAGGAGAGGAGGAGGATGCCAAACAAGCACTGGAGTTGGAAATAGGAGCAGCACTGTGCTGGGACCACACCTTCATCGAGACGCCAACATAGTTGCCTCAGATGCCCGAAGAGTCTCTTTCGGGGGTGCACCAACAATCTCACCAGCAGGGGCGTCGGCAGCACCATCGGCAACAGAGTGATCAAGATATTCCTGGGAAAGACGAGCGATCACTTTGGGCAAAGGAGGCGCAGGGACGGCATCAATAGAAACTGTGGGAATCTAACTTGAAGATTCACCGGCAGCAGTCGCCTTACGCTTGGAGGATTCACTAGTTGAAACCACCGCACTGGCCCCAACCACCACCGACGGAACGATTTTCTTGCAAAATTTTGCTCTGATAAAGTTCGGGTTGATCTTGGGAGCCACTATGCAAACAAACAAGCCGTATCAGTACAGAAATAAACGACAACAACAAGAGGGAAAACCCTAGTTTTTTATTACTTCCAACAAAACCAAATAACTAAACCCCAAGTATAACTACTGTGCAGTTTACTCAGGGGGGAAGTGGGGAAAGAGATGAGTAATCAAGAAACTCACTTGTTCAGAAGTTGATAGAGCTATTGTTGGAGTACGAGGAATACGGAAGCAGGCCGAAGGACGAAAGGTCGCTTTAACACTTTAGCAAATCTAACTTGCAGAAGACAGGATAGATGGAGAGTACCCAAGAAGGCTTTAAATAGCCTCAGGTATTAAGGCGACGGTTGAAGGCTAAGGACAACCGACGACCTAGATCAAAATGACGCTTCGAAATCCGTAGAAAGCAAGATCAACGGTCGGAGGGATGCCACATGGAAACATGTGGAACCGAGCACCTGATGCAGAGATACCTCTAATCGTCGCACCGCCATTAATATAATGGATGTATTTCCGATTCATTGGAAACAGTGAATGGTATACAAAGGCAAGAAAACGTTTGAACTTTGCAGAAGGGAAACGTGCGGACTTTGCAATAAATGAAGTAGTGGAGAAGATTAATGCATCTTCACAATATTTCTACAAGATTTTAATTCGGCGAGGAATGTAAAGTTAAGTGATGAGTTTTATCATTAATACTTTGATATTCAATGCAAGATTTCGGCAGGAGACGGGGAAATATAAAGGCCAACATGAGAAAGAAATGTCTATTCATTAAATAAAGGGTAAATCTGTACAAAAAGATAACTCCCTAAGCCTTTTCTTCATTGTTGCCCGAGGGACCCTGGTCGGGAGGACTTTTCTCAGGATCATGAGAAGAGCCTTCCTCAAGAATGGCATCGGCTGAGTCCTCTACAGCAGCAACTTGAGACTCGGCTTGTGATTTCTCCTCTGGAAGGGCCGGCTCGTCAGCCAGGTATGCCTCATATTGAGGGTCAGCTGGAAAAGGATCATCTTCTTCCTGAGCCCAGTCCGGGAGATCCATACCAACTTTCCCGAAGACCTCTTTGTGGCACACCTCGCGAAAAGGAGCAGTGTCGAAGGCAGGGATTGATCCGAGGATTCGCTCCCAAACGTTGTTCGGCCCCAAGCGATAAGCTTGAAGGTTGTAGATACCTAGCAGCTCAGAGAAAGGTACGCTGTTCAGGTATTTCCGAACACACTCCTTCCAAAGCTCTGGCTTTATATGCTCGGGCTTACTAGGGATCGCCAACTTCAAATGTTCTTCGAGCTCCCTACTTTTGAATTCAAGCTTGTCACCAAACAACATGGCAGCTGCTTTTTGCTTCCTGGCCTCGCGCTTGTCAGCAACGGCACGAATCTTCGACGCTTCGAGGGCCTCCTTGAGGGAGATCACTTCTTCCTCATGCTTTTTCTGCAGCTCCACGGCAGCTAATGTAAAACCCAGCCCTAACCTTGACCCGGAAACCTTGTTATTTGTAGGTCCGATGACCCGAAGTAAAGTAAGAAGTCAGCTTTGGGCCATCCCAGTGGAGGACTTGGTGTCTGGCTTTGAATCCATGAAAGTTGATGATGAAGTTCTATTTATGGAAACTGAATCCTGATGAAGATCTGATTAGTTGATGGACTTGGAGTGCTCTCTATCTTGGTTTGAAGGCATTTCTACCTATTAGGTAAGTCACTTGACTTGTGTGCAAAACCCCTTTAGGATTGGATTTGATCTGGGCCTTCAATTCCCTGTTTTGGTCTTCTTGATCGGCATTGGTCGACGATTGGTCGATGGGCCGATCGACCAATCCACTCGACCAATGAGTGTTGTCTTTGGCAATTAGGTTGTTCTTGCTCTATTTAAGTCCAATCTCGAGTCCACTTCGTATTTGCTGCCTCCAAACTCCCCCCGGGGGGGAAAAAAAAAAAATAGGAGATTTTTTTTTTTTTTTTTTTGGTTTTTTTTTTTTTGGTGTTTTTTGGAAATTTTTTTTTTTGCATCAAAAGGTATGTCTACTTTTTTTTCTTCTCCTTCATCTTTGTTTTTATTTCCTTTTTGAGTTGAGACAGTAGAAGAGATGCTGCATTCTCTGTTGCAAACATCTCTGAACATGTTCTCATGATCATCCTAAGGATTTGAGGCTAGAACAATGATCTTAACTATGATCATTGCAAGCTTTTGAGGGAATCATGATCAAACCATGATCTAATCTTTGTTAAACTTCCGATTTGAATTCCGATCTCTTTGGATCTTCTATATTGATCATATTAGTAGTTAATTACTGTGTTTTCCTTCCATGATCCATAATCTATAAATTTCTAGTTGTTCTCTTCTACCATACTATGTGTTCTTCATGATGCATGGTAGTTACATATATGGTAGGTTTTATTTCCTTATTTAGATTTATGCTTCTAAGCCTTGTTCCTTGAAGATCTAAGTATGTTTTCATGATACCTTTTCCGGAAGCAATGATCCATCCTCCTATTGTTCTTGTCTTTGTTTTCTATTTCAAATTCATCAAGATCCATGGTTGATCTAATTATGGTAACTTTTTGTTTCCTAATTTGGATCTTGATATCTTGATTTGATTGGTGTTTTGAGGTCCCCTATATGTTAGAATACTACGGATGTAGTTTACCCCTTGATTAGTACCCTTTTGAACCACCAAATTCGGATTTCATATCTTAAAACTCTGTTTTTTTTAGGCTATCGTCTCGCATTGGTCGATCGATTGGTCGATCGGACCAGTCGACCAATCCACTCGACCAATGAGTACAAAGCAACTCCAGAATTGGTCCGTGTTGGATGTTTTGGTATCTTTTCTCATTAGGGATCTTTCCTAATATGTTGTATATACTTGTTTAGGACCTTCTTCTCAAGTTTGCCAAGATCTTACTTGATTTCTTAGGATTCCTTTGCGAGTTATAAAAGGTAAGGATGGTTATTTCCTTAATTACATAGATAGCATGAATCTAGTTTCTATATTTGAATATCATAGATATGATTCCTAAATTAGATTCTTACAATGATATACTACTGTTGCATAACTTTGATTACAGTAGCATTACTTATTCATATTGAATTGATGATTTACTTACCAATGTTATACAAGTGATTGTAATTATTGATTTCTTTCCATATATGAAGTTACCATATATGTGATGATATGAATTGATGCATGTGTATGCTTAAGTATGGTTTGGGAAAGGAGAGGTGTCCTTTTGACACTTCTGTCCTTGGACTACTACGGGAATATTATGGGATGTTTCCGGAGATGCCCTCTGGACACCTTCCTAAACTGTTGGATGACATATCTAGGATTGTCTAGTAGTGTTTGGCTAGGATGTCCTGTTATGTCAGACCCTAATCGGAGGGGTATTGAGACCGAACGACCCGTGGTAGCAATGGGGATTCATGGGCGCTCAAGACCGGTAACCAACCCGTGAGAGGACAGGAATCACATTGTGGGTGCCATTTATTGGTAGGGTTGCATATGGTTAGACTTGGGCTCACGAGCGCTTAAGACCGGTAACCAACCCGTGAGAGGACGTGAGAGCTTCCCGTTTACCATATGTGGATGATCAATAGGGTTGATGAGTCCGTAGTCGTGACTATGAGGACTCTAGTGTGAAGGATACTGGAAAGGATCGTCGTGGACGAGGAATGGAAGTATCCGGATCTCGACTTGATGTAACTAAGTAGAAGACTTGCATTTGGCTAGGTTTTACCCCGACATGCGCCAAGATTTATACCAAATGGTTGTGAGAGAGTGTGTTGACTTAACCCCCTGCCAAGGTTTGTCCTGAGGGATGAAGGACCCATTACCAATCGGCTGCTCAAGACCGGTGAAATGATCCGTGAGAGAATCCAAGATATCTTAAATGGTTGAGGATGTGAGTGGACTTTCCTAAAGAAGTACGGTGCTATGACTTAAAGCATGTCTCGCCAATAGAGACCAAAGCATACATAGAGTTAGATTCATTCATTCATTGCTTGTCTCATATCATATTGCATTTATGTTTGTTCTGGAATTCTCGCCATTTATGTTATTATGGATTTTAATCGCCTTTACCGAGTTTCTTTGAAACTCATTCCTTTATTGTACAATGTTTGTTAGACTATCCCGCAGTACCGAGTACTATGACGGTCCCTATGAAGAAGCGCAAGGCGAAGAGGCATATCTCCGGGAAGGTGATTGCGGTTACCACAATTACTCGAAGATTCCGCGAGTGGTTATGCTCCGTACGATGCTTAGTCCGACCATCGAGTGGAAGCGTCCTTGTGCCATTTATGAGATTTACACTTACAAGGATGTTGTCTATAAAGTGGAGAACAATTTAGTTACCCAATGTACTAGCTACTGGGATTAGATTTTATTTAGTTTATTCTCTTTAGAGCTACTTTTCCGCTGGTTGTAAAGTGGGATTTTTGCCTCACTTTACTTATCTCGTTTGATACTCGATTATATCTATTATTCCGATTCATTTATGATTCATTCTTTCTTTATTGGATCTATGGTTTATCTTCCGCACTTTTGTTATGATTATTCATGATTATGTTATTGTTTATGTGGGAGGTTGATCACTCGATACCTGATCTTCGGGCTGTGGATCACACTCTCGGGTATGCCGATAGGGTACCGGCCGGGAGGGCGGATGATTGGTATCGGAGCCCAAGGTTCGAGGAGATCCTAACCACAAAAGACAACAACCGAACATTCCCGAGTCATTGATCCGAAATGACTCTTCTACTCTTAGAAGTGAATAATAGAACACCGAATTAGAAACTTGACCTTTGAGGCATAACAGAACATTTCCGAATAACATACCATAATTATACTTGAACAAATATCACTAATGCAAGGAAAAGAAAAGTGCATAACATACAATAATTAAGTGAAACAAAATGAACTTCATTAATTTCAAAGGTTTCTTTTTACAACGATTACATCCGAAATGCATAAATGGAAATCCTAAGGTACAGTCTATCTAGGTGATCTTCTCTCGATCTCTCGTATGCTCCGAACTCCTCCGCTAGCCGAGTCACCCGATGCTCTATCCTATCCCGTCGTGACTCCATCCTCTCGTACATCTGCTCCCTGTCCGACCTCCATCCTCTCTAGCATGGAAGTCATCGATCTCATCCGTGCTCCAGGATCCGAAGTCTCCGGAACTCGCATGTGAAGGGCCACCCGCCTCGAAGTGTGATGAAGGAAACTCGTGATGCACAAAGCTCAGCCTCGTGCATATCTCGCATCATCTCCGGCCCGATCATCACTATCGTGACCGATATCCTCTCCTCCATCCTCTCGATCCCCGATCCTCATCCTCCGATTCACCATCATCCTCACCCTCCGGACCAGGAGATCTCTCCGACCGCCGTAGTCTCATCCGACGAATGGTCCGAGTCCCAATAGAGTATCCCCGTGATCCAAAGGTCCACCGGTGTATCCTCGAAACTCACCCCGAAATGCCCGAAGATCAAAGTCGTAGCCTCCCATAGCAAAGGTTCCGCATGCTAGGCCGCAGAACTAAGTCCAAAGATGACCCGCTGAATGATGTAGGAGAGATCGATCTCGAAGCCCATGTAGATGCGGTAGATGACTAAGGCCTCCATCACCGTGACCCGATGGTGATGTCCGGCTTTCGGCATAATGTTTCGGCCGACTATGCGACCGATAATCCGTGCAGAATCCGTCATCCGTCCGCTAGTCCACGGTGTGAAGCATCGACGGCTATCCCATAGCGTAGAGCATATCTCGCGTAGCTCGTACGGCATCGTATGGCTGTCCAGATCCGCTCCCGCAGTATCCACACACACCGCCGTGGATAGTAAGGAACCCGCAAGATCTCAGCCGTTGTCCGGTAGAGAAGCGAATCTGAGTCCGGAAGACCCCGCTCCCGAGGACAAGTCTAAGTGGATGTCCTTGGCCCTCGAGCCTCCTCCCGTGTAAGTAAGGTTGCTAAAGAACAACCTCACTAGTTCCGGTATACCGGCAGATCCTCGGTGAAGAGATGAGTCCACCGCAATGTGTCGAACCTCCGCCGAATCCTAAAGGCTCGAGCTGGCGTAAGTGAAGTAGACGTCCCATCTCGATATTGCAAGAGGCCGAAGTAGGCCTCGGACAGAACTCGGCCCGAGGTGTGTCAAACATGTCCGGTCTCCTAACCTCCCCGTCTAGGCTCGAAGGAACCCGACCTCCGCCCCTAAGAGCACCTACAATGCGACCACGACCTCTACCTCGTCCCCGCCCCTCCCCTTTGCATAGTGTATCTGTGAAAGAGACAAGAGACAATTCCAGTTAGTGCTATCTTAAGATTTGAGCCAAAAGGGTATTTTCGTAATTTTCGGAAAATTTCAAATTTGGGGGAAATTTGATTTGAACATACTAGCATGTGCGCAATACTTGGAATTTCATGTCTATGAAGTTTGTTTGATGAAAATCGATCGAAAACTTGGATTAAAGCGAAAAATTCAGCAAGAAGGAAATTTGGGGATTTTGCAATTTAGGTCAAAATTGGATTTTTGAAAAGTTGAAATTGGTTAAATCAAATTGTATGGACCTATCTACAATGTCATCTTGAGCATGTAGCATTTGATCTCGTGCGAAAATTTCAAGCGGTTTGAGAGAAAACGGAATTTTTCTAAAGATATCGAGTTCGGTATAAAACTTTGCGAGATGAACACCATTATGTTAAAACTTGTTGTCTATGCATGGCATTGTGTTTAAAACCTAGGGAATATGTTTCTAAGCATTCCTAAGCATGATTTCTAGCATTGGATACAAGTAAAGCATGGTTTTATTGAAATGCAAGCATGAGAAGATGAAAATGGAAGAAAGAATAAGAGATTTACCTTGTTTGTGGTGTTGTTGTTGAAGCACTAAATCACCTCAAGAACACTTGTGGGAACTCTTGGAGACTTTCCCTAGAGCTCTCTCACCTTTGGAAGAAGTTAGAATGAGGTTGGAATGTGAAAGTGAGGTTTATAATGCGAATTTTCGCATTCTGTCTGCATTGGTCGACTCATTGGTCGACTGGGTCAGTCGACCAATGGTCACAGAGACCTCATTTGCTGTTGAATTTTTGGAAAATGTGATTTTTGCCTTATGGATTATTGTTTGATGACTATATGGATATATTTGAGCATGATTTAAGTTTTCAAATCATTTGGACTTGTGGTTTATGTTGAAACTTCGAAATTCGGTATTTTGATGTTCTCGGTTTTGCGTAATGGTTACTCCGAGAAGTGGGCGTGGTGAATCCAAAGGGTCATGGAGGTGGTGAAATACCTCAGGGAGGTGGTGAAGTACCTCATGGAGGTGGTGAGATACCAAATGTTGATCAGGGTACTCATGAGATCCCTGGTGCCCCGAATGTTGGAAGTTTTCGAGATATTGCCAATATTATGGGCAATATGATGCAAGCAGCAAGCAGCTCAATTCAACCAGATGTTGGTGGGTTTCATGACTCGCATAATGAGACCCGGGCTGGTGCTAATGTGAATCCTCATGCCGCAGTCCCGAATGCGGGAGGTTTAGCTGAACTCCTCATACTCGCCTCGATGGAGAGTTTTCTCAAGATGCAAGTACCCACTTTCACCGGAGTTACCAAGGACCCCTTGTTTCCTAACAAGTGGCTTCGTGAGTTGGAGAAGGCTTTCCGACATCCGCAATGCTCGGAAGCTCGTAAGATTTTGTTTGCCGAATGTGGTTGCAACAAGAAGCTGATGCATGGTGGATCTCCACTCGGCCTGTTTTGGAAGGTTTGCATGCAGGAGTTGTAACTTGGGAGTTATTCAAAGAGGCTTTTTGTATGAACTACTTTCCCGAGGCGGTGAAAGATGCGAAGGAAGCTGAGTTCATGATTCTCGACTCAAGGAACTCGTCTCTGTGTTGGAGTACCAACAGAAGTTCGAGGAGCTTCATTTCTTTGCCCCGGATTCTCTCAAGGATGACCTCGCGAAAGCAAAGAAGTTCTTCAAAGGACTCGCGCCCGCCATTAAAGCTTACCTCACATCCAGCCTATAGTGAGCTATGCTCAAGTGGTGCAGAACTCGAAGAAGTTGGAAGAAACAGAGAAGGAAAGTGCTCGTGTGCAAAAGCCTTGGCAGTCAAGGAATTCTGGTTTGGTGGATCGTAATGACCGTCGTTTTGTGAGACCTACACCCTACCCCACTCCTACCTTTCAAAGCTAAGAGTGTAGGTCGAACACGGGTTTTCAGCAGCCCGGCCGCTTTAGACAAAGATGGCGGAAACCGACCACCAGCAAGTGCAAGTGCAAGTGCAAGTGCAAGGCCCTTTTGTTCGAAGCCCTCTCGTTGCAGCCACCCCCGTTGGATCCAAAGAATCCCGTTTGCTTCTACCGCAAGCAAGCTGGTCATTTTGCTCGTGCTCGTCCGGGCGGCCCGCCCAAAGAGCCCCGCCCCAAAGGTGAAGAGTGCTCCCGCTCCTCCCTCCGGGTAGAGTTTTCGGATTTCCAAGGCTGAGCAGGATCCAAGCCATGAAGTGATTACAGTACATTGTTAGTCGCTTCTATTTCGCATTTGTCTTATTTGATACGGGTGCATCTCATTCGCTCATGTCATCTCGCATTCATCAAGAAGACTAACCTAATCCCCGAGAAGTTGTCTAGTTGTTTATTGATTAGTACACCTACTGGTCCTCATTGTGAAACTAGATAAGGGGTTATCTAAATGTCCCGTGTTGATTGGTGAGAAGAACTTGGAAGCCAATTTTGTGATTCTTGACATGAAGGACTTCGATGTTATTTTGGGAATTGATTGGTTGACAGCCCACAAAGCCGTGTTCCTTTGTTCCTCAAAGAAGATTCAGGTCCATATTTGTGGAAGTCCGGTCTTAGAATTTCAGGGTGAAAAGAGAAGGGTTTGTAGGAAGGTGTCTGTCTCAGACCGATGCAAGTCTATGCCCTAGTGGATGATGCTTCATCTCAAGGCAAGGGTATAGTGGAGAAAAGAGTCGATGAAGTCGAGTTGTCTCGCGACTTTGTTGATGTCTTTCCCGATGATCTATCGTGAGTGCCTCCGGACAGGATGTCGAATTTTCTATTGATCTCGTCCCCCGGTGCCGCTCCGGTATCTAAAGCTCCGTACAGATGGCTCCTACCGAGTTGAAAGAGTTGCAAAATCAGTTGAATGAGCTCATTGATAGAGGTTTCGTACAGCCTAGTGTGTCACCTTGGGGAGCTCCGGTCTTGTTCGTCAAGAAGAAAGATGGTAGTATGCGCTTGTGCATCGACTACCGTGAGTTGAATAAGTTGACTATCAAGAATAGATATCCGCTGCCCGCAATTGATGATCTCTTCGATCGCTTGAAGGGTGCAGTTGTGTTCTCAAAGATTGACTTAAGGTCCGGAAATCACCAATTGAAAGTGAAGTCTAGTGATATCTTCAAGACAGCTTTCCGAACGCGGTATGGTCACTACGAGTTTAGAGTCATGCCCTTCGGATTGACCAATGCTCCTGCGGTGTTCATGGACCTCATGAACCGAGTATTTCATGATGTGCTTGATAAGTTTGTGATTGTTTTCATTGATGACATCTTGATCTATTCGAAGAGCGAAGAAGAGCATGCGAGTCATCTAAGTTTCACTTTGCAAAGGTTGCGAGAAAAGAAGTTGTTCGCTAAGTTTAGCAAGTGTGATTTCCGGCTTAAGAGAGTGGTATTCCTTGGTCATGTAGTTTCAGCCGAAGGTATTCGTGTCGATCCCGAAAAGGTCCAAGCTGTGGCTGATTGGGAAAGACCGTAGTCGCAACGGAAATAAGAAGTTTTCTTGGATTGGCGGGTTACTACCGAAGGTTTATTGAGAATTTTTCTCGGTTGGCTGCTCCTATGACTAAGTTGACCAGGAAAGAAGAGAAGTTTGTTTGGTCTGACGCTTGTGAGAAGAATTTCCAAGAGTTGAAAGATAGATTGACAAGTGCCCCGGTTCTGACTATACCTGATAGTTCCGGTGGTATGACAGTTTATACCGATGCGTCAAAGATTGGTTTGGGTTGTGTACTCGATGCAACATGGCAAGGTCGTAGCCTATGCTTCTCGGCAATTGAAGGATTATGAGCGGAATTACCCCACTCACGATCTAGAACTTGCCGCCGTTGTCTTTGCTTTGAAGATTTGGAGACATTATCTTTACGGTGAGAAGATTGCCATTTTCACGGATCATAAGAGTTTGAAATACTTCTTTACCCAAAAGGAGTTGAACATGAGGCAAAGGAGATGGTTGGAACTAGTCTCCGATTATGATTGTGATATTCAAGATCATCCCGGGAAAGCAAATGTTGTTGCTGATGCTCTTAGTAGGAAGAACCAGAAGAAGACTTTGGATTTGAATGCTTTGAGTTTACCATTGTGGTCTTCTATTGAGAGTTTTGATTTGGAAATCGTTCTCGAGAATTTTGATTTTATTCTTTCTCGCCATGACGGCAAGATCTGGTCTTAGAGATAAGATTGTTGCTCAGCAGAGTTCCGATCAAGAGCTTTTGATCAAAGTTGAGAAGATTTCTTCGAATCTCGAGTCGGACCCCGACTTTGGTATATCCATGGATGGTGCTTTGTTGTTTAGACGAAGACTGTGCGTGCTCACAAACGAAGAAGTTAAGAAAGAAATATTGAAGGAAGCACACCAGTCGGTCTTTTACTATACACCCGGAAGCACCAAGATGTACAAAGACTTGAAGGAACATTTTTGGTGGATTGGTCTGAAGGCGGATTTTGATGATTTTGTTGCCAAGTGTGAGACTTGCCAACGTGTGAAAGCCGTTCGACAACCTCCATCTGGATTACTTCGGCCTCTTCCTATTCCTAGTTGGAAGTGGGAGGATATCTCCATGGACTTTGTGACTAGCTTGCCTCGGACAAGTAAAGGCAATGACACCGTGTGGGTGATTGTTGATAGGTTGACCAAATCAGCCCATTTCATTCCTATGAAGATCACTCATACTGGATAAGCTAGCAAGGCTTTATGTGGATAATGTGATTCGTCCGCATGGTGTGCCATTGAGTATTGTTTCGGATCGTGATCCCGGGTTCACCTCAAGGTTTTGGAATAGTTTGCGTAAGGCCTTGGGAACCCAATTGAACTTGAGTACAGCTCATCATCCACAAGTCGATGGACAATCCGAGCGGACAATTCGGACATTGGAAGACATGCTCAGATCTTGTGTGGTGGATATGGGTGGTAATTGGGATGAACACCTAGCTTTGGTTGAGTTTGCCTATAACAACGGTTATCAAGCAACAATAGGCATGGCTCCATTCAAGGCTTTGTATGGCAGTACTTGTAGGACACCTTTGTACTGGATCGAGACAGGTGAAAGAAAAGTCTTAGGTCCCGAGATGATTGAAGCTACGAGTGCTATGGTAGATATGATAAGAGAAAGGATTAAGTCTGCCCTACCAAGACAGAAATCTTATGCTGATAAGAGAAGGACCGATTTGGAATTTCAAGTTGGAGAGAAAGTCTTTCTGAAGGTTTCACCAATGAAGGGTGTGATGAGATTCAATGTTAAGGGAAAGCTTAGCCCTCGTTACATTGGACCTTTCGAGATTTTGGAAAAGGTTGGACCTGTTGCGTATCGATTAGCATTACCTCCGCCTCTTGCTGGTGTTCACAATGTGTTTCATATTTCGATGCTCCGAAAATACATAGAGAATCCGGAACACATTTTGCAGCAAGCACCCGAAGGACTTAGTGCTGATTTGACCTATGATGAAGAACCGGCCGAAATCTTGGATAGGAAGGACAAGCAGCTGCATGGAATCGCACCATTCCTTTGGTGAAGATTCGGTGGAAGAACCATACCCCCTGAAGAAGCTTCTTGGGAGAAGGAAGAAGACATGAAGGAGAAGTTTCCTTACCTCTTTGGAAGCACAGGTACGCTTTCAATTTCGGGGATGAAATTTCTTTAAGGGGGGGAGAATGTAAAACCCAGCCCTAACCTTGACCCGGAAACCTTGTTATTTGTAGGTCCGATGACCCGAAGTAAAGTAAGAAGTCAGCTTTGGGCCATCCCAGTGGAGGACTTGGTGTCTGGCTTTGAATCCATGAAAGTTGATGATGAAGTTCTATTTATGGAAACCGAATCCCGATGAAGATCTGATTAGTTGATGGACTTGGAGTGCTCTCTATCTTGGTTTGAAGGCATTTCTACCTATTAGGTAAGTCACTTGACTTGTGTGCAAAACCCCTTTAGGATTGGATTTGATCTGGGCCTTCAATTCCCTGTTTTGGTCTTGTTGCCGCAAGATTGGTCGACCGATTGGTCGACTGGGCCAGTCGACCAATCCACTCGACCAATGAGTGTTGTCTTTGGCAATTAGGTTGTTCTTGCTCTATTTAAGTCCAATCTCGAGTCCACTTCGTATTTGCTGCCTCCAAACTCTCTGGAACGAACCAAAGACCTCTGCAAGTCATCTCCCTTGCATCCTTGGTGTTTTCTTGACGGATCTTCGTCGAAACTCTTCTTTTTGCATCAAAAGGTATGTCTACTTTTTTTTCTTCTCCTTCATCTTTGTTTTTATTTCCTTTTTGAGTTGAGACAGTAGAAGAGATGCTGCATTCTCTGTTGCAAACATCTCTGAACATGTTCTCATGATCATCCTAAGGATTTGAGGCTAGAACAATGATCTTAACTATGATCATTGCAAGCTTTTGAGGGAATCATGATCAAACCATGATCTAATCTTTGTTAAACTTCCGATTTGAATTCTGATCTCTTTGGATCTTCTATATTGATCATATTAGTAGTTAATTACTGTGTTTTCCTTCCATGATCCATAATCTATAAATTTCTAGTTGTTCTCTTCTACCATACTATGTGTTCTTCATGATGCATGGTAGTTACATATATGGTAGGTTTTATTTCCTTATTTAGATTTATGCTTCTAAGCCTTGTTCCTTGAAGATCTAAGTATGTTTTCATGATACCTTTTCCGGAAGCAATGATCCATCCTCCTATTGTTCTTGTCTTTGTTTTCTATTTCAAATTCATCAAGATCCATGGTTGATCTAATTATGGTAACTTTTTGTTTCCTAATTTGGATCTTGATATCTTGATTTGATTGGTGTTTTGAGGTCCCCTATATGTTAGAATACTACAGATGTAGTTTACCCCTTGATTAGTACCCTTTTGAACCACCAAATTCGGATTTCATATCTTAAAACTCTGTTTTTTTTAGGCTTATCGTCTCGCATTGGTCGATTGATTGGTCGACTGACCAGTCGACCAATCCACTCGACCAATGAGTACAAAGCAACTCCAGAATTGGTCCGTGTTGGATGTTTTGGTATCTTTTCTGTTAGGGATCTTTCCTAATATGTTGTATATACTTGTTTAGGACCTTCTTCTCAAGTTTGCCAAGATCTTACTTGATTTCTTAGGATTCCTTTGCGAGTTATAAAAGGTAAGGATGGTTATTTCCTTAATTACATAGATAGCATGAATCTAGTTTCTATATTTGAATATCATAGATATGATTCCTAAATTAGATTCTTACAATGATATACTACTGTTGCATAACTTTGATTACAGTAGCATTACTTATTCATATTGAATTGATGATTTACTTACCAATGTTATACAAGTGATTGTAATTATTGATTTCTTTCCATATATGAAGTTACCATATATGTGATGATATGAATTGATGCATGTGTATGCTTAAGTATGGTTTGGGAAAGGAGAGGTGTCCTTTTGACACTTCTGTCCTTGGACTACTACGGGAATATTATGGGATGTTTCCGGAGATGCCCTCTGGACACCTTCCTAAACTGTTGGATGACATATCTAGGATTGTCTAGTAGTGTTTGGCTAGGATGTCCTGTTATGTCGACCCTAATCGGAGGGGTATTGAGACCGAACGACCCGTGGTAGCAATGGGGATTCATGGGCGCTCAAGACCGGTAACCAACCCGTGAGAGGACAGGAATCACATTGTGGGTGCCATTTATTGGTAGGGTTGCATATGGTTAGACTTGGGCTCACGAGCGCTTAAGACCGGTAACCAACCCGTGAGAGGACGTGAGAGCTTCCCGTTTACCATATGTGGATGATCAATAGGGTTGATGAGTCCGTAGTCAGGGACTATGAGGACTCTAGTGTGAAGGATACCGGAAAGGATCGTCAGGGACGAGGAATGGAAGTATCTGGATCTGACTTGATGTAACTAAGTAGAAGACTTGCATTTGGCTAGGTTTTACCCTGACATGCGCCAGTACTTATACCAAATGGTTGTGAGAGAGTGTGTTGACTTAACCCCCGCCAAGGTTTGTCCCGAGGGATGAAGGACCCATTACCAATCGGCTGCTCAAGACCGGTGAAATGATCCGTGAGAGAATCCAAGATATCTTAAATGGTTGAGGATGTGAGTGGACTTTCCTAAAGAAGTACGGTGCTATGACTTAAAGCATGTCTGCCAATAGAGACCAGCATACATAGAGTTAGATTCATTCATTCATTGCTTGTCTCATATCATATTGCATTTATGTTTGTTCGGAATTCGCCATTTATGTTATTATGGATTTTAATCGCCTTACCGAGTTTCTTTGAAACTCATTCCTTTATTGTACAATGTTTGTTAGACTATCCCGCAGTGCCGAGTACTATGACGGTCCCTATGAAGAAGCGCAAGGCGAAGAGGCATATCTCCGGGAAGGTGATTGCGGTTACCACAATTACTCGAAGATTCCGCGAGTGGTTATGCTCCGTACGATGCTTAGTCCGACCATCGAGTGGAAGCGTCCTTGTGCCATTTATGAGATTTACACTTACAAGGATGTTGTCTATAAAGTGGAGAACAATTTAGTTACCCAATGTACTA
This sequence comes from Hakea prostrata, assembly GCF_041222555.1. NCBI lineage: Eukaryota > Viridiplantae > Streptophyta > Magnoliopsida > Proteales > Proteaceae > Hakea > Hakea prostrata. The sequence continues at coordinate 52,194,047 of NC_142604.1, forward strand.
GCTACTGGGATTAGATTTTATTTAGTTTATTCTCTTTAGAGCTACTTTTCCGCTGGTTGTAAAGTGGGATTTTTGCCTCACTTTACTTATCTGTTTGATACTCTGATTATATCTATTATTCTGATTCATTTATGATTCATTCTTTCTTTATTGGATCTATGGTTTATCTTCCGCACTTTTGTTATGATTGTTCATGATTATGTTATTGTTTATGTGGGAGGTTGATCACTCGATACCTGATCTTCGGGCTGTGGATCACACTCTTGGGTATGCCAGATAGGGTACCGGCTGGGAGGGCGTGACAGCTGCAGTCAGCTGGTCTATTTTAGAATTGGCTTTCGCCAAATTCTCTTCACAAGTCTGCAGCAAGGAGCTGGTGTGACCAACCCGGCTCAATGCTTCCATGTGTTGATAAAAGCTCAACACAGCATTCCTGGGAAGGCGGAAAATATCAGAAGAAGTCATAAGAAATTATGAAAAAATAACTAAGCAAGAAGACCGGTACCTTGTAGATTGACTAACAAGGGAGGTGTCATCCAGGGCTTCAAATTCCTGGCGATTAGAAGGAGCAAGACTGAGGGAGCTCCATTCCGCAGCTTTCTCGGGATCCCGAGTCACCCTGTCGGTCAGCTTCAGGGTCCACTGGGGGGTGAAGACCTCCTCACCATCCGTTGAAGCTTTGGATTTTTTATTGGAGGGAGCATCAATTGTGTCATGCCTCCTCTTGGTTCGGGCGGAGGAAGAGACATTAGACCTCTCCACCATCGGTTTCTTCCCTTTACCCGAAGCATCAGCCACGGGCCTGATATTCCTGATACCCCTATAAGAGGGGTCGGGAGAGGAAATAGAAGCCTCTTGATCTACGGTCAAGGCTCTGGGCGATCATTGCTCGGCTGTCACAACGGCCCTAGCGGCTCTCACCCGCAGGCTTTCAGGGTTCATTCTTGGAGGCACTGCAAAGAAGAAGGACAAGAGTCAGAATTAAAAACATATCACTTCAGTCAAATTAAAGGATGGTGGTTAGAAGCTCACAATGAGCCAAGCCCCAGTACTGAAGGATGGAGTTATACTCCACTTCAAGTCCATGTATCTCTTGATACCATGGAATGGATTTGATCTTCCTAACGGCCTCCTCGTCTTCTCTGGATAAGGGAAGGCCTCGGTTATTCTCGGAAGAAGAAGTACACCTCCTCCAGGTGGTCGGGAAGTTAAGATCTGATGGAGGCGCTCGACAGAAAAAGTATCGTTCGCGCCATCTTTTGTGGTTAGAAGGGCAAGTTCCTTTGACAAGGATGCGGCCCCTCCAATCAAGTTCAGCCTTATTGCGTTTGGACAGAAAAACCCATCCGGGAGGATGGGAGATAGAAAGAACATGAAAATGTACAAAGAGAGAAAGAGATGGCGTAATGCCAAGTTCAAAACACAAACCCAAGAAGTCGACGATAAGACGCCAGCTATTGGGGAGGAGCATTCCGGGACAAATATTCCAATGATTCAGAACTGCGGAGAACAAAGGATTAAAAAAGGGAAAGCGAACCCCGCTTTCCAGTGCATCTATATACAGAGAAAATTCACCCGAAAGGGATGAATCAACCCTCTCATCGGGGGGGGAGCCCTAACCTGATATGAGGAAGGAAAATCAAAATCTTGGACAGCTGAAAGAAGGGTTTCCTCATTGTAAATGGAGGGAACAGAGCCAGGTCCACCATTGGACCCGGAAGTTTGAGGCTGCCTAGAAGACTCGACAATCTTGGAAGATCCAGACTCGAGAAGGACAGGAGAAGTTTCGGTTTTTCTTTCTAAACCTTTTTGAGAAACTTAAGCGAACTCGCGCCAGAGGACAGTTAGGGTTTTGTTATCACTATCCGACTATTCGGGAGCAGGAGAAGCAAAAGCCTCACTGCTATTACCAACACTGGGTACCAGAGAAGCCCTATCGTCCGCCATTACTTGTTTCAGTAAACTACAAAAAGAAAAAGACCAAGAAACTTACTGATTCGATGAGGCGAAGCTTGAGAGCGGGAAGGCGCGAAGCGAACAACAAAGGTTCAAATTCCAGACAGGAAGAATGAAACCTGCGAAGACAACAAACCGCTTTTAAAACTCCCGCACGAGTGTTCGGGAATCTGAACAATCGAGATTGATTCAAAACCAGCGATCAAGATTGAAAGACGTTTTGAAAGTTTGAACTCACGAATCCGAAATAGGCGTTCAGAAACCGTCGCTTGGATGACGTGAGCCACGACAGATCAACTGCAAGGAGATATGTGGCCTTACACTCACAACACTCGAGGAAAAGTGACCACCGCATTAAATGTGATATGACATTTAATGAAGCACGCAGAGATTATCACCTAACGACTAACCCAGTTAAAAACCAAGCCCTCGGGATCGACCGAACGCTTGGTCTGGGGGGCTCGTGATATGGAGAGATTATGATCAGACCGGGTTCATACCTGGTCCGACGCTCGACCCCGGTCGAGACGGAGAGATCCGACTCGCTCCCGAGCGAACCGGATCCGGAAGATGGCTTGCTGAAGAAGAAAGCTTATACGGCTGCAAGCGCGCCCTAATCCTACTTATGGATTAGGGTAATCACCCTAATAATGGCAGACTCGAATTGACGGCTGCGGATAATCATTATCGAAGGGATAATCATCACATAACCTAAAGGTTATCTCAGGAGTCCTCTACTAGTCCAAACTAGTAGAAGTCCATTGCTCAACAGATCTAACTGTTAGGATCCAACGACTACCCGAAGAAGGCTCAGGTGCATCCAACGAAGGAGATTCGAAGGTACACTCTATATAAACCTCACTACCATACAAGGTGAGGGGATCGAAAAAGAATACTATCTGAGACTCAGGTTCAAATACATACTGATAGACCTAAACTATCAGGGATCTGCTATCTAGATCACCTTTCCCAGTTCTTCATTCCTTAGCTCTGCGCTTCTAGCAGAGCCGTTTGTGATTAAGTTCATCAACTGACTTAGCCTTTGGAGGTGGACTCCCGACCCCAGCGGTCGGGCCACATCTGACGCTTTCATTTTGCAAGACATCACGAGGAGATCTAAGGGCTGAGCAGATTTTGGACGCATCAGTAACTTAACTTGATTTCTTTCTACTTTTCTGCTCACTCTCTCTTTCTTTTGATCACACTTATACATTTGGTATCATTTTATTCCGCACTCTGATTATCTGTTTGTATCTTATTCATGATATCTTTTATTATTTGCTTTTACCTTGATTATTATTGTTCATGATTGTGTTATCGCATATGTGAGAGGCATGGTCCCTCGATGCTTGATCCCTGGACTGTGGGTCACATACTCGGGTATGCCAGGTAGGGTACCGGCTAGGTGGATGTGACAATAATAGTGAGCTTTATAGCTCAGTAAGCAATATAGACAACCATGTAAGTAAATCAGCCAAACCATCATGCTTCCTTTATCACATCAAAGTCATATAGCATATGTATTCCAATTTTCTTTTCATTTTTCTTTTTCTTTTTCTTTTTCTTTATTAAACCAGATTGGGCGCCATCCCGATAGTGGATTGGTAACTGTTGTTATAGGCAAACTCTACTAAATATAAGTGATCACTCCAGCTACCCTTGAAGTCAATTACACAAGCCCTAAGCATAGCTTCCAATATTTGAATAGTCCTTTCAAATTGGCCATCAGTCTGAGGGTGAAAAGTTGTGCTGAAGTTTAATCCAGTGCCCAACACCTTCTGTAAACTTTTCCAAAAACTAGAAGTAACTCTGGGATCACAATCTGACACAATAGAATTGGGTACTCCATGTAACTTCACAATCTCCTTCACATAAAGTTTGGCCAGCTTGTCTAGGAAGGAAGTGTAGGTCTCCAATATGTTGGAGTGAAATTGGTGAGAAGCAAGTATTGCATTGGGACCAAACCTAGTACAACAGACTTGTGAGAAAATAAAGTTAATACAAAAGAGGATGAAGACTGCTCAAAGTAGACAGAAAAGTTATGCAGATGTGAGAAGGAAGCCCTTGGAATTTGAGGTAGGCATTAAAATTTTCCTAAAGATAGCACCAATGAAGGGTGTGGTGAGATTCGGCAAAAAGGAAAGCTAAGTCCAAGATATATAGGGCCATTTGAGATTCTGGAAAGAATTGGAGCAGTAGCATATAGAGTTACCCTACCTCCATATTTATCCAGTATATATGATGTGTTTCATGTTTCTATGCTGAAGAAGTATATAGCAGACCTTGCTCATGTGCTACGATACAAACCATTGGAGTTGAAAGACGATCTTTCCTATGAAGAGAAGCCGATTGAGATACTATAACAAAAAGAGAAGAAGCTGAGAAACAAGGCGGTACCATTAGCCAAAGTGTTGTGGAACAATCACTCGGGTCAAGAAGCCTCATGGGAGCTTGAATCCGATATAAAAGGCTCAATATCCCCAACTTTTCAATTGATCAGGTATGCAAATTTTGAGGATGAAATTTATTTTAAGGAGGGGAGGATGTGTGATGCCCCACATATTTTATATTATTATTTTATCATTGTGTGTGAATGTGTCAGTCTTTAGGATTATTAAAGGATCCTGATGGTTGGTTTGATGGTTTAATCAAATGATCAGTGTGTAGTTAAAGAATAGCTTAAATGAGACTAGATTCCAATTGTTATTTTGGTCGAGGTCAGACATCGCTTGCGGGTCCCACAATAGTAGAATTAGACTGAGCTGAAATAGAGGAGATGATCAACATGGTTTTCTGAACCCAGAGGTACTAATATTAGCACCTCAGAGTGGGCCTTGCGTAAGATAATAGAGTGGGCCCACGAGCCCATACAGAAGCCCATTATTTAATTAAATATATATGTGTATATATTATATTATGTATAAAGTAAATTATATATATATATATATATATATATATATATATATATATATATATATATATATATATATATATATATATATATATATATATATATATATATATATAATACCCTATCATAATAATACTATCATACTACTATCATAAAAATATGAACTCAAGGGACATGGCTACATTTCATTTCCCTCCAATACCCTTATGTATTCAATCAATTAGACCTTTATATTAATAATAAATAATGGCCATAATGGTCAATTAAAAATTTTGAAATTATTTGAATCAATTTAATTATCATTTTCTCTCCTCATTTTTCAAAGAAATCATTAACAATAACTAACCTATAGAATACGAAGAATTTTTCAGGAAAACCAAGAAATGTTAATGAAGGGGGAAAAAAAAAACTGAATTAAAAACATTTAATTTAATCAAAAAATCACATATATGAATGCTTTAAAGAGACCAACTGCGATAACCGCACCCCTTTCGTTAACCAACTACTTTGTCCTTCCACGATAAGCCATGGGTAATGTCTCCAATTCTCCCCTTAAACAATTCCTCTTCCTCTTCCTCTCTCTCATCGTTTTCTTCTCTTCGATCCTCCCCACGAAAACTTGCAACCTGATACTCTGAAGAGCTCTCCTTCTTTGTCTTTTTTTTCTTCTTTTCTTTCCATGTAAACACTTTAAGCTTTCTCATGAATTTATTTACAAAGTTCCATTTACTTATCTTAAATGATGTAACTCTTAACATCATGGTGTCAGTCTTCTCTCTTTGGTCATGTAATGTTTAATCTATCTACTTAAGAAGAGGATCAATAAACTGAAAAGCATGGGTGACCATTTCTTGCCATGCGCGAGCGGGTTGCCTCGGATTTTGTTGACAGAGGTTCTTTGGTTGCCCATTGTTCCAATTCTTCGGTGTTTTTAGTGGATTTTTTAATAAAATAATTTAATGTAAATTAGGAATGTCATGATATCTTCCATTGATTTCCCAGTTTGTGCTATAACTCTTGTGCATACTGTTTGTGAATTTTAAAAGTAACCGCAAGCGCACGGTATCGTGTAGCTAACGGGTCGATCTCAAGGAGATATGCCACTTATAATTCAACTTCTTAATAGTAATGCGAGAGTGGAATGATTCAATTTTTGTTAACTAATTAACTAATTTAAATGATCCTAATCTATATGTCTAATGCAATCGAATTGAAACGAAAAATAAATTAAACACAATCAATGCATAAATAAAAGACAGGAAAAAAAATGTGAACAATAACAAAGCAATAAACAAAGAAATAAACAAAGCAATAAAAGGAAAAGGAAATAGCTAAAATGCAGCTGCAACACCACCTGTCACCAGAAGCAGAGGCACGACTGTAGGCTTGCTCCGGTTATGTGGTCCGAGATAATGAATGAATAGGCAGAAAGTAAATAACAAAGCAATAAACAAAGCAATAAAAAGAAAAGGAAATAGCTAAAATGCAGATGCAACACCACCCGTCACCAAAAGCAGAGGCACGACTGTAGGCTTGCTCCGGTTATGTGGTCTGAGATGATGAATGAATAGGCAGAAAGTAAATAACAAAGCAATAAACAAAGCAATTAAAGGAAAATGAAGCATTAACCAAAGAGAGGCACGACTGTAAGCATCTCTGATCAAGGATCCAGGGGAAGGGAGAATAATAAATAATGCTGAAAGTAAATCATAAATTAAGAATATGGAGGGGTAGATAGAAGCGGGAATGGAGGGAGGAGAGAAGATTAATAAAAAAGATTACTTACTTGCGAATTGAACAAATGATTCGAATCTCAACCAACCCTAACAACCAAATCTAGATCTAGAATGATCTAAATCTGCAATTGCTAGACCCAGAGAAAAACGAATCTAAAAACTTGAAACTTGAACTTGAATTGCATTACATAAAAATTAAATCTAAACATTGAATCTAGAAATTTAAAATCTTACAACTGCAAGCAAAGAAAACTAGAGAAAGCCTAAATAAACTGAAGAGAGAAGAAATAATGCTTCTACTAAGCTCTAGAACACGTTCTCCTTTGATGGAATATGATCTCCTTTTATAGAGTTTACATGAGATATGAAGCACGACTGAATTTGAACAAAACTCAGGGTTTCTATCTGACTCAGCCAATTAGGGTTTTGACGTAGTAATCTTGCCAACTTAGAGAGATCATCTGCGTAATTCCACCGTTGGATTTGAGGTTTAAGTAGTCTTGAAGCTCTCCTCCAAAAATCAGCACGATCGGACATCGAATGACCGTTTGATGAAGGGTTTGATCGAAACTGGGCAGAGGCATTCAAAAACGGGATTTTTCCTCTTTTTCTTTCTGAATATAATTCTTTTTCCTCTTTTTCTTTCTTTAATTAAATCCAAGATAGAAAATAAGATATTGAGGTATGCAAGGACTCTTTTCCATATGGACTCTCTCAATAATATCTTTGTAGATTTGATTTAAAATCTCAGCCGTAGATCAGATTTGCCTTCTTTATCTCTTCAATATTTCGGAGTTGACCCATAATCACACATCTCTAGCCCATCATGCTCCAGATCAGGCTCATTTTCGCATTTGAGAATTTGAATGAACTTCTTGACGTGTAAAATAGCATGATTCAAGCCTAATACTCCAAATATTTGCTTAAATCTTGAAAAGTCCTAAAATTTGCAAAAACAACATAAAACCCGAGGTAACTCCACTCTAAGTGTATAAAATGCATGCTTTATGCCTAAGATTTCACACATAAATGTGCTCAACACATACTGTTGTAATGCCGCATCACATTTCACCAGGTTCAACGATTAGAGCTTTGTTCGTTTTCTTTATCGCGAACTACGAATCTGTCTTTTTGTTTCTCTGTAATTGTTCAAAGATTCACAAAGCTGCTTTGGAGGATTTCAAAGGTAAAAGATTTTGATGAACCAATTACCAACCAAGTTAGTGTTCCAAATTATCTCTGATGATTTTGATCATTCACAATTTAGTTTATTTTGATTATTCAAGAATTCATGCCAGTAGAAAAATGATTAATCGCATGCGTTGGTAGTGGTAGACAATTCGGCTTCGAATTTCAGAGGATTCATTTTTAGTTATGAATGACAACCCATTTGATAGTTTGACTCATAAATATATGTATACAATCTAAAGTCCTGTTATGTTTACATTTGACCTTTCAATAATATCTAGTTAAGTACATATAGTCTCAAAGGAATATATACATCCACAGTCAAGTTAAACAAACATTAGTTGCAACAAAAAGAAAAAGAGTTTCCATCTTCTACTGGGCATTGTCGGTGGCAGCACCCTTGCCCTTATCATGTATCTGAGGACCTGTCAACATTTACAATAGTGAGCTTTGCAGCCTAGTAAGCAATATATACAACCATGTAAGTAAGTCAGATAGTTCATCATGCATCAATTATCACATCAAAGTCATATAACATCATGCATTCCAATTTTCTTTTTATTTTCCTTTTCCTTTTTCATTATTAAACCAGACCTAAGCATTACCTGTGGAGAGAGCACCATTAGTCTAAACCACACAAGTGGCATCAATCTTTAGAGGTTCTCATGAAGAGGTTCTCTTTTTATTCTTTTGGCACAAGGCCAGGTGTTCTCTACAGAAGGCCATCATCAGTTTAGTATATCTTTCCACTTTTCAGTGTTGCTTCATGCCCTCCCATTTGGGTACATTAAGTACCAGGACTTACAGAAGCCATTACATTTTATTTCTTTATTATTATTTTCTCTCTTTTCTTTTCACTTTTCAGTCTTGCTTCATGCCCTCCCATTTGGGTACACTAAGTACCAGGATTTATAGAAGCCGCTTCATGCCCTCCCATTTGGGTATGTTAAGTACCAGGACTTACAAAAGCCGTTAACATTTTATTTCTTTTTCTTTTACTCTTTTTATATTCAATTTCAGTATTGCATTACTATGCTCTGTCCATTTCAATGTACCTTTTGCATTTCGATCATCACTTAGTCTTATCTAAATAAGACTAGACACAATTCATACAATCCAATCATTTAAATATGAAAGCATGATAATCTACATTTAACAAGTATAAGCATCATTTCCAATCCATAATTCAACATCTCAAGAATACCATCAACTTTTCAATCCAAGCAGTTCAATCAAGTCATTAAGCTGTTATCCAATACATGCATTTCTATTCCATTCACAAAATAATATATCATGCATTTCCATAAATTGTGTAAGTGAGTAAATAAAATCAATTCTATATTAACATGTGAATGCCACATGTCTATTAAATGGAATCACCCACTTATAACATATATAGGTTAGCCAATATCACTTACCAGTTTTTGTTCCATGTGTTTGTGTGTCTTGACCCTATTTCAGTTAAAATCTGCTCTCTCTCCTGTATCCTGAACAATTAATGGCTATTTCGAATAAGCAGAAACCAACAGGGGGTTTTCCTCTTTTTTATTTTTTTCTCTCCTCTTTCTTTTCTCTCTCCTCCCCACGGTCTTCCTCTCTCCTCTCTTGTCTTTCTCTTCTCTCTCCCCTTCTTCTCAACTCTAGTCCACTCCTCTCTCTTCCTTAAATGTTCTGCAAATTTTGAACTTCACTCTCTATTTCCTTTTTCTCTCCTCTTCTCCAATTCTTCTTTCTTTTCTACGTTATTTCTCTCTCTCCTCCTCTCCACTACTTCTCTCTCCCCTCTTCTCCACTTCTTTTCTCTCCTCCTTGACTCCTCTCCACTTCTTCTCTTTGTTCTCTCCATTCTTTCTCCTTCTCTCACCTCTCTTTTCTATCTCTTTTGTTTCTCTCATTTTACATACATAAATGTTACATACTAACATCTACTAGTCTCTGTACTACACTAGCTAAATTTCTGAGTGCTCCCACTTCCTCTTAGGTATGTCTAGGGGTGGTAACAAACTTGAGGGTCGTTGGTGTTTTGCTTCTACCAATTGACAAGTCATGCATTTCTGTACATCCTTCGGTAGCTCCCTCTTCATATTGTTCCACCATAAATTCTCTTTCAGGTCTTAATACATCTCTGTCACACTAGGGTGCACTGAATATGGGTTGTTATGTACTTCCTCATCAGTTCATGTTTCAACTCTTCATCTTAAGGCACACACAACCTTGATTTATATCTAATGATTCCAGCTGAATCAAGACCGGTAACCAACCCATGAGTGGACATCAAGAGCATCCTGTCCATTATATGTGGATGACCATTGAGTTAAGGAACGTGATCAGACAAATGCCTCCCATTGAGGGTTCCATTCATAGGTGGGAAGATATTGAACCAAAAGGGCACTAGGCATGAGGGGAGGTATCTGGACCATATGTAGTGCGAGACTATAAGACCTTGCATTGGACCTAAGTATAACCTTGACACTCGCCAAATTTCATATCAAACAGTGATGTGAGAGAGTAGTAACTTATAATCCCAACCATGGTTGACAAACTATATCCAACAACCATGGAGAACCCAATAGACGTCTCTTGTTGAGGGAGAATGATTGAGACCACCCAAAAGAGACAGGTGATTTTCTTAATGTGTGTCTACCCTAGATACTTCATAGTAGAGTTAGGCACATATCATCATAACCACACATTACTATATTTTGTCATTTATTTTTATTATCTTCTTGTGAGTATGATATGAAAATTATGGTTGAATGCATGACATGAATATTAGTTATCCTCACTGAGTTCTATGAACTCACTCCTTCATTTTTGTATGTTCTTAAACTTCTCTTTAGGTTATGTGGACCCCATTCCCATGGGTCTTGATCAAAGAAGATGTGAATGCACATGATGCTCCATGCTCGTGTCGAGATTGTTCTTATGGAGTTGCCTTCCATTAGAGTTTTCCTTAGAGTTTTTCGTTGCAAACAAATTATCCTTTTCTTCTCAAACTCTGATATTTTAGTTTTTGATTTGAAGTTTTGGACGATTGTAATCATATTTCAGATTTGATAATTTAATACTTGAACTTGATTTATTCTTGTCCATTTAGTTATGCTATATCATATGTTGTATTGAATTGTCACTAAACCTAGGTCTTGCTGTGTATCACCCCCATGGGTATTCGAGTATGGCCAGATCAGGCTAGGTGGGGTGTGACAGTGGGACCCATAATTGATGTCAGATCTCTACCAAAATACTAATTGGAATCCAATTCTATTTAGGCTATCATTTAATTACACTCGAACCATTTGGTTAAACCATTATGACACATGGTCCAATCACCTTGGTCCTTTAAGAATCTTGAGAATTGAAACATTCCAACACAATGATCAAATAATAATATAAAAAAAAGCGGGGCATCACATTGTAAGGGTTTGATTTTCTACCCACCATATTGAAAGAGAATCACTAGTGGGAATCTCTCGAGGCTAGGAGAAGAGTGGACGTAGACTTGTAAAGTCGAACCACTATAAAATACTTGTATTGTGAATTGTGTGTTTGCAAATTTGTTTAAGTTCAATTTCTATTGCTTACTTTCATTCAATTCACAATTTATCTTGTATTTGCAATCAAACCGAAAAATTGGGAAATTCCACTAGTGCAACCTATTCACTCCCTCCCCTCTAGGTTGCTTTAACAATTTTTATACCTCCAATGTGAGTGGGCAAGTGACTAAGATATGTTGCACTGAAGCTTATGAGTCTCCACAAAAGAGGCGTGTAGAAGGAATTTGACATCATCTTTGCAATAAAATGTTGGCCATAGGTAGTTTCTAATGTAGTGATTTCCATAGAAAGTTTAGCACTCAGGGGAGGGGGGGGGGCGGTGCCATTTCCCTTAAGTGGTACCAGTTAAATGACTCTGATTGGATAGCAGTTGATTTTTAATTTTTTTTTGGGAAATGTAGCTTGTTACCATGGGGTGGGAATTAAAGTACTAATATACGCCGCTGAGGAATATATATATATGAATTTTTTTACTATGAAAATTGAGATGATAACAATATAAGAAAAATATACTTGGATTTATACCAAATCCAAGGTGCGAAATTCAGGCAAATTCTCCGGTTCCCCCCTGGGCAAACCTAGTGAACAGCCCAAAATTTTGCCGGCATTTCAAGGGCAATTTCATTGATTCTATAAGAGAAAGAGTTCCCCAAATCCAGCCTCTCTCATTCTTCTTCTTCCGTTCTTCGATTGATGATTTGTTTCGTTTAGGGAGATTTCATGGATGTTTTGCTAAGGGCATGCAGAAGTGGAGACCTTGAGGTTCCCATCATGGATGATCTATTCTTGCGGGTCGCAATGGGCGAGAGTAGCAAGCCTATAGTGATGGAGGAACAACAACCACCATTGCTAACTCCAACATAAAATCCGACAGTTGAAGCTAAGTCCATCATCATGATCATCTCTGTAAATGTTCACAATTAGAGATGTGCGAGCTTCTATCTCATGTATTAGGGATCAATCAATTTACCATTTGAAGAAATGTGTTTATGTGAAAGACTTCTCTTTTGGAGGTACACCTCTGAAATTCCTATAGCAACCATAAAAAGGACTCCAAGGGCGGTGATAAGTTGATTTCATTCATATTATTTTATATGATTAATTTACTATATTTCCATGTATTTACAATTGTTTTATATCAATTTACCCTAATATAATATGAAAATGAATATGTAGCACCCTTTCCTTTAATTTCTATAATTTTGGTAATTTTATATATTTCCTAACAAATTCTAATCAAGATTTATTACTTTTACGTGTAGGAAATTATCAATCAAATCTGGGTATTATTGCAAGAGTCCTACCTCAAGTCAAAAACATAGAGAGAATGAGTCCTTGCATGCTTCTATGTTTTATATCCTATTTAGGATTTGATCAAAGAAGGGAAAAGAGGAAGAAGAATCCAATTCAAATAAGAAAGAAGAATCCCGTTTTTGAGTGTCTGTGTCCAGTTTTGATCAAAATCTTCATCGGATGGTCATATGGTGTCCGATCGAGCCGATTTTTGGAGGAGAACTTCATGAATTCTTGGTCTTCAAATCCAACGGTGGGATTATGCATTTGAGATCTCTAAGTTAGTCCAATTTATACGTCAAAACACTCCTTGGTTAAGTCAGATAGGACTTTGAGTTTGATTAATCTATAAAAGGATAACAAAACTCTAGGAAGAAAAGGGAGGACGTTTTTGGGAGCTTTGGAACACCAGAGAGAACCTTCTTGGAGCTTTGGAGGAGCGGAGAGGTCGAACCAGTAGATGTTGGTTGGCTTTGGAGATCTAAAGTTTGGGAATAAGTTTTTCTTGATCTTCTTTCAATGTTCTTGAACTCCTCTGTAATGTTTTTTATTTTGAATATGAAATAATTTAGTTTTTCTAGGGATCAGATGTAGCCTATCTTTGAATTCCCACTCTTGAATTCATCAATATAATTTTGAATATTGTTTCCTTTGATTGAGTTTTTTTACTTCTATTCTTCATGCTTTTGATTAATTGGCCACTAATCAACTGATTTGTTAATCATAATGAACTGAGAGGGGATTTATGTGTTTAGTTCATTGGAGTAAAAGCCATGAATTACATGTAGGATAGAGATATACTTACATGGTTTGTGTAGTTGTTACATGGGAATCCATAGAATTTAATGATTTCTCAGTTGTTGTAATCCACATAGAAATATAGTGGGTTAGCAATTGAGGGAATTTCTATTAGTACTCGAGAGAGACTAGTAGATAGGGAAGTGAATCTCGACTATCAATCAGGAAAATATTTCTCAAATTATAAAGAGGGAGAAAATGGTGGGAATGCTTAGTTATGGTGAAATCTGACCCCTAGGTCTTTAGTAATTAATAATCTCAATTTAACTTTCAATTTGCAATATAGTCTAGAATAATTATCTTCCTTATTATTTGTTCAAATAAAATTGGTATAATTAATTTGGTACTTAATCTATAGTCTTCAAGGGATCGATCTTTTATCATTATATTACTTGTTACGACAGAGTACACTTGCGTTGTTATTTTTTCACAACAAGTTTTTGGCGCCGTTGCCGGGGACTATTAGATTAATATCAATATCAATTACTGCTAGTTTTAATTTGAATTCTTTTATATTTTTTTCTTTTATATTCTTTTATTTTATTTGTAGTTTGTGAATTTGAGTTTTTTCAAGTCCTACTAATTTTGCATGAGAAGGAGAGGAAACGATAATTTACTTCCTTTTGGTCCTAAAATTGAAGCAACTTGTCGAAGGAACTCAAAAGCAAAGAATGACAGAAAAAATTCATCTTCCACTTCTAGAACAATGGATCTTGAAGTTGAAGCACCAAGGCGCAAGACTTTAGGAGAGTATGTTGCACCAACTGTGAGAGATAATAGGACAGCAATAAGGCACCCACCTGTAGCAGCTAACAACTTTGAAATCAAGCCTGCTATCATTATAATGGTGCAAAATAATCAATTTTCTGGATTGCCTAGTGAAGACCCAAATCTTCACATTGATGGGTTCTTGGACATTTGCGACACATTCAAGAGCAATGGCGTTACTGATGATGCCATAAGATTGAAATTGTTCCCTTTCTCATTAAGGGACAACGCTAAGAGTTGGTTGCATTCTCTACAATCAGGATCCATCACTACTTGGGATCAAATGGCTCAAAAATTTTTGGTAAAATTCTTTCCACCATCTAAGACTGCTAGTTTATTAACAGATATTTCTATTTTTTTGCAGTATGATTCGGAAACACTATTTGAGGCATGGGAAAGATTCAAGGACTTGCTAAGGAAATGTCCACACCACGAAATAGAGCAATGGAGGCAAGTTCAGATTTTTTATGATGGTCTATCTAATTCCACAAGAACATTAGTAGATGCTGCAGCAGGAGGATCAATCATGAATAAGGATCCAACAGAAATTTTTGATCTTTTGGATGTTATGGCCTCAAATGCATATCAAAGGCCAAGGGATAGAGTTGCCCCAAGAAGAGTTTTGAAGAGGAATGAAACTGATCCCATGACAGCCATGGCCGTCCAACTTGAAGCATTAACAAAGCAAGTAGGGTTGTTAGCAACTCAAGGCACCAAACTTCCAGCTGTGATATGCAACTATTGTGAGGGAACACATTCTAGCAATGAATGTCAAATGGCTAATCCTTTTGAGCAAAATCAGTTAGAGCAAGCAAAATATGTGGGGAACTTTAATCGACAGAGCAATCCATATTCCAACATATACAATCCAGGGTGGAATGGTTACAGTTTCTTCACAATTTATGCAGAAGCAAGAGATGACCAATCAGAATATTTTTGCATCCATTAAAAATTTAGAAGTACAAATGGGGCAACTCGCCCATGGGATGAATCAAAGGCAAAAAGGATCACTGCCTAGTAATACTGAGATAAATCCTAGAGAGTATGCAAATGCTATTGAGCTTCGAAGTGGAAAAGTATTAGAAGAACCTTTCAAGAAAGCTGTAGTAACTGAACCCTCTTCTGAGGCGGTTCATGATGAGCAAAAAGATGCAGAGGAATACGTTAAGGAGGAGGAGAAGCCAAAATCCAAATTGTTTCCAGACAATTCACCACCTTATAATCCACCCATTCCATATCCTCAGCGGTTCAGGAAGCAAAAACTAGATAAGCAATTTTCTAAATTTCTTGATGTATTTAAAAAATTGCATATTAGTATTCCTTTTACAGATGCTTTGGAACAAATGCCGAGTTATGTGAAGTTTATAAAAGGCATTCTTGCTAACAAGAGGAAACTTGAAGATTATGAGACTGTGGCATTGACAGAGGAATGCAATGCTATTCTGCAGCTAAAGCTTCCACCTAAGCTAAAGGATCCAGGGAGTTTCACAATACCGTGCACTATAGGAAAATTTTCTTTTAATAAGGCTTTATGTGATATTGGTGCTAGTATTAATTTAATGCCTCTATCTATTTTCAGGAAACTAGGCATTGGAGATGTCACGCCCTCCCAGCCGGTACCCTATCTGGCATACCCGAGAGTGTGATCCACAGCCCGAAGATCAGGTATCGAGTGATCAACCTCCCACATAAACAATAACATAATCATGAACAACCATAACAAGAGTGCGGAAGATAAATCATAGATTCAATAAAGAAAGAATGAATCGTAAACGAAACGGAATAATAGATATAATCAGAGTGTCAACAGATAAGTAAAGTGAAGCAAAAATCCCACTTTACATCCAGCGGAAAAGTAGCTCGAAAGAATAAACTAGATAAAAGCTAATCCCAGTAGCAAGTACATTGGGTAACTAAATTATTCTCCACTTTGTAGACGACATCCTTGTAGGTGTAGATCTCATAGATAGCACAAGGACGCTTCCACTCAATGGTCGGACTAAGCATCGTACGGAGCATAACCACCCGTGGAATCTTCGAGTAATTGTGGTAACCGCAATCACCTTCCCGGAGATATGCCTCTTCGCCTTGCGCTTCCTCATAGGGACCGTCATAGTATTCCGTACTGCGGGATAGTCTAACAACATTGTACAATAAAGGAATGAGTTTCAAAGAAACTCGGTAAAGCGATTAAAATCCATAATAACATAAATGGCGAGAATTCCGGAACAAACATAAATGCAATATGATATGAGACAAACAATGAATGAATGATTCTAACTCTATGTATGCTGGTCTCTATTGGCGGACATGCTTTAAGTCATAGCACCGTACTTCCGTAGGAAAGTCTCAATCACTCATCATCAGTTGGTAATGGGTCCGGCATCCCTCGGGACAAACCTTGGCGGGGGTTAAGTCAACACACTCTCTCACAACCATTTGGTATAAGTGCTTGGCGCATGTCGGGGGTAATACCTAGCCAAATGCAAGTCTTCTACTTGGTTACATCAAGTCGAGATCCGAGATACTTCCATTCCTCGTCCCCGACGATCCTTTCCGGTATCCTTCACACTAGAGTCCTCATAGTCCCTGACTACGGACTCACCAACCCTATTGATCATCCACATATGGTAAACGGGAAGCTCTCACGTCCTTTCACGGGTTGGTTACCGGTCTTAAGCGCCCGTGAGCCCAAGTCTAACCATATGCAACCCTACCAATAAATGGCCCCCACAATGTGATTCCTGTCCTCTCACGGGTTGGTTACCGGTCTTGAGCGCCCATGAATCCCCATTGCTACCACGGGTCGTTCGGTCTCAATACCCCTCCGATTAGGGTCCGACATAACAGGACATCCTAGCCAAACACTACTAGACAATCCTAGATATGTCATCCAACAGTTTAGGAAGGTGTCCAGAGGGCATCTCCGGAAACATCCCATAATATTCCCGTAGTAGTCCAAGGACAGAAGTGTCAAAAGGACACCTCTCCTTCCCAAACCATACGTAAGCATACACATGCATCAATTCATATCATCACATATATGGTAACTCCATATATGGAAAGAAATCAATATTTACAATCATTTGTATAACATTGGTAAGTAAATCATACATGAATCAATTCAATATGAATAAGTAATGCTACTGTAATCAAAGTTATGCAACAGTAGTATATCATTGTAAGAATCTAATTTAAGAAACATATTAATGATATTCAAATATAGAAACTAGATTCATGCTATCTATGTAATTAAGGAAATAACCATCCTTACCTTTTATAACTCGCAAAGAATCCTAAGAAATCAAGTAAGATCTTGGCAAACTTGAGAAGAAGGTCCTAAACAAGTATATACCACATATTAGGAAAGATCCCTAACAGAAAAATATAGCAAAGCATCCGAAAGCGGACCAATTCTGGAGTTGCTTTGTACTCATTGGTCGAGTGGATTGGTCGAGTGGTCCAGTCGACCAATCAGTCGACCAATGCGACGATAACTTAGAAAATCAGAGTTTTGAGATATGAAATCCGAATTTGATGGTTCAAGAGGGTACTAATCAAGGGGTAGACTACATCAGTAGTATTCTAGCATATAGGGGACCTCAAAACACTAATCAAATCAAGGTATCAAGACCCAAATTAGGAAACAAAAAGTTACCATAAATAAATCAAACATGGATCTTGATGAAGTTTGAAATAGAAAACAAGGACAAGAACAATAGGAAGATGGATCATTGCTTTTGGTAATGAAAACATGAAAACATGCATAGGTCTTCATGGAATAAGGCTTAGAAGCATAAATCTAAATAAGGAAATAAAACCTACCATATATGTACTATCATGCATCATGAAGAACACATAGTAAGGTAGAAGAGAACAACTAGAATTCTATGGATTATGGATCATAGAAAGAAAACACAACCATTAACCACTAACATGATCAATGAAAGAAGATACAAAGAGATCAGATTTCAGATTAGGAAATTAACAGAGATTAAATCATGGTTTGATCATGAATCCTTCAAAAGCTTGCAATGATCATGGTTAAGATCATTGTTCTAGCCTTTAATCCTTAGGATGATCATGAGAACATGTTCGAGAGATGTTTGCAACGAGAGGATGCAGCATCTCTTCTCTGTCTCAACTCAAAAAGGAAAGAAAAACAAAGATGGAGGAGAAGAAGAGAGAGTAGACATACCTTTTGATGCAAAAAGAAGAGTTCCGACGAAGATCCGCCAAGAAAACTCCAAGGATGCAAGAGAGATGACTTGCGAGAGGTCTTTGGTTCGTTCCGGAGGGTTTGGAGGCAGCAAATACGAAGTGGACTCGAGGTTAGGCTTAAATAGAGCAAGAATCAACCTAATTGCCAAAGACAGCACCCATTGGTCGAGTGGATTGGTCGGCGGCCCGGTCGACCAATCGGTCGACCAATGCGACAAACAAGGCCAAAACGGGGAATTGAAGGCCCGGATCAAATCCAAACCTAAAGGGGTTTTGCACACAAGTCAAGTGACTTACCTAGTAGGTAGAAATGCCTTCAAACCAAGATAGAGATCACTCCAAGTCCATCAACTAATTAGATCTTCATCGGGATTCTGTTTCCATAAATAGCACCTCATCATCAACCTTCATGGATTCAAAGCCGGACACCAAGTCCTCTCTTGGGATGGCCCAAAGCTGACTTCTTACTTTACTTCGGGTCATCGGACCTACAAATAACAAGGTTTCCGGGTCAAGGTTAGGGCTGGGTTTCACATTCTCCCCCCCTTAAAGAAATTTCGTCCCCGAAATTGAAAGCGTACCTGTGCTTCCAAAGAGGTAAGGAAACTTCTCCTTCATGTCTTCTTCCTTCTCCCAAGAAGCTTCTTCAGGGGTATGGTTCTTCCACCGAATCTTCACCAAAGGAATGGCGCGATTCCGCAGCTGCTTGTCCTTCCTATCCAGGGATTTCGGCCGGTTCTTCATCATAGGTCAAATCAGCACTAAGTCCTTCAGGTGCTTGCTGCAAAATGTGTTCCGGATTCTCTATGTATTTTCGGAGCATCGAAATATGGAACACATTGTGCACACCAGCAAGAGGCGGAGGTAATGCTAATCGATACGCAACGGGTCCAACCTTTTCCAAAATCTCGAAAGGTCCAATGTAACGAGGGCTAAGCTTTCCCTTAACATTGAATCTCATCACACCCTTCATTGGTGAGACCTTCAGAAAGACTTTCTCTCCAACTTGAAATTCCAAATCGGTCCTTCTCTTATCAGCATAAGATTTCTGTCTCGATTGGGGGACTTAATCCTTTCTCTTATCATGTCTACCATAGCACTTGTAGCTTCAATCATCTCGGGACCTAAGACTTTTCTTTCACTGTCTCGAGTCCGGTACAAAGGTGTCCTACAAGTACTACCATACAAAGCCTTGAATGGAGCCATGCCTATTGTTGCTTGATAAGCTGTTGTTATAGGCAAACTCAACCAAAGCTAGGTGTTCATCCCAATTACCACCCATATCCACCACACAAGATCCGAGCATGTCTTCCAATGTTTGTATTGTCCGCTCGGATTGTCCATCGGCTGTGGATGATGAGCTGTACTCAAGTTCAATTGGGTTCCCAAGGCCTTCTGCAAACTATTCCAAAACCTTGAGGTGAACCTAGGATCACGATCCGAAACAATACTCAAAGGCACACCATGCAGACGAACCACATTATCCACATAAAGCCTTGCTAGCTTATCCAGAGTATGAGTGATCTTCATAGGAATGAAATGGGCTGATTTGGTCAACCTATCAACAATCACCCACACAGGTGTCATTGCCTTTACTTGTCCGAGGCAAGCTAGTCACAAAGTCCATGGAAATATCTTCCCACTTCCAACTAGGAATAGGAAGGGGTTGAAGTAATCCAGATGGAGGTTGTCGAACGGCTTTCACACGTTGGCAAGTCTCACACTTGGCAACAAAATCGTCAACATCCGCCTTTAGACCAATCCACCAAAAATGTTCCTTCAAGTCCTTGTACATCTTGGTGCTTCCCGGGTGTCTGATGAAAGGCCGTGGTGTGCTTCCTTCAATATTTCTTTCTTAACTTCATCGTTTGCGAGGCACACACGGTCTTCCTCTAAACAACAAAGCACCATCCATGGATATACCAAAGTCGGGGGTCCGACTCGGGATTCGAAGAAATCTTCTCAACTTTGGTCAAAAACTCTTGATCAGAACTCTGTGAGCAACAATCTTATCTCTAAGACCAGATCTTGCCGTCATGGCGAGAAAGAATAAAATCAGAATTCTCGGGAACGATTTCCAAATCAAAACTCTCAATAGAAGACCACAATGGTAAACTCAAAGCATTCAAATCCAAAGTCTTCTTCTGGTTCTTCCTACTAAGAGCATCAGCTACAACATTTGCTTTCCCAGGATGATCTTGAATATCACAATCATAATCGGAGACGAGTTCCAACCATCTCCTTTGTCTCATGTTCAACTCCTTTTGGGTAAAGAAGTACTTCAAACTTTTATGATCCGTGAAAATGGCAATCTTCTCACCGTAAAGATAATGTCTCCAAATCTTCAAAGCAAAGACAACGGCGGCAAGTTCTAGATCGTGAGTGGGGTAATTCCGCTCATAATCCTTCAATTGCCGAGAAGCATAGGCTACGACCTTGCCATGTTGCATCAGTACACAACCCAAACCAATCTTTGGCGCATCGGTATAAAGCTTGTCATACCACCGGAACTATCGGTATAGTCAAAACCGGGGCACTTGTCAATCTATCCTTCAACTCTTGGAAATTCTTCTCACGGGCGTCGGACCAAACAAACTTCTCTTCTTTCCTGGTCAACTTAGTCATAGGAGCAGCCAACCGAGAAAAGTTCTCAATAAACCTTCGGTAGTAACCCGCCAATCCAAGAAAACTTCTTATTTCCGTTACTGACTTCGGTCTCTCCCAATCAGCCACGGCTTGGACCTTTTCGGGATCGACACGAATACCTTCGGCTGAAACTACATGACCAAGGAAAACTACTCTCTTAAGCCGAGAAATCACACTTGCTAAACTTAGCAAACAACTTCTTTTCTCGCAACCTTTGCAAAGTGAAACTTAGATGACTCGCATGCTCTTCTTCGCTCTTCGAATAGATCAAGATGTCATCAATGAAAACAATCACAAACTTATCAAGCACATCATGAAATACTCGGTTCATGAGGTCCATGAACACCGCAGGAGCATTGGTCAATCCGAAAGGCATGACTCTAAACTCGTAGTGACCATACCGCGTTCGGAAAGCTGTCTTGAAGATATCACTAGACTTCACTTTCAATTGGTGATATCCGGACCTTAAATCAATCTTTGAGAACACAACTGCACCCTTCAACTGATCGAAGAGATCATCGATTCTGGGCAGCGGATATCTATTCTTGATAGTCAACTTATTCAGCTCACGGTAGTCAATGCACAAGCGCATACTACCGTCTTTCTTCTTGACGAACAAGACCGGAGCTCCCCAAGGTGAAACTCCCTTCTCTTCCTTAACTTTTCCCACCTAGTGTGTCACCTTGGTTTCCAAATCAGAAGCAAGATATCCAAGAACATCATCAACAACTTGCTTCCACTCTTTACTTAAAATCATCAAAAATCCACTTGACCAAATGATTTGAAAACTTAAATCATGCTCAAATATATCCATATAGTCATCAAACAATATTCCATAAGGCAAAAATCACATTTTCCAAAAATTCAACAGCAAATGAGGTCACTTGTGACCATTGGTCGAGTGGTTGGTCGAGTGACCCGGTCGACCAATCGATCGACCAATGAAGAACAGAATCTGAAAATTCGCATTATAAGCCTCATTTCCACATTCCAACCTCATTCTAACTTCTTCCAAAGGTGAGAGAGCTCTAGGGAAAATATCCAAGTGTTCCCACAAGTGTTCTTGAGGTGATTTAGTGCTTCAACAACAACACCACAACACACCATCTTCAAAAACAAGGTAAATCTCTCATTCTTTCTTCCATTTTCATCTTCTCATGCTTGCATTTCAATAAAACCATGCTTTACTTGTATCCAATGCTAGAAATCATGCTTAGGAATGCTTAGAAACATATTCCCTAGGTTTTAAACACAATGCCATGCATAGACAACAAGTTTTAACACATTTGGTGCTCATCTCGCAAAGTTTTATACCGAAATCGATATCTTTAGAAAAATTTCGTTTTCTCTCAAACCGCTTGAAATTTTCGCACGAGATCAAATGCTACATGCTCAAGATGACATTGTAGATAGGTCCATACAATTTGATTTAACCAATTTCAACTTTTCAAAAATCCAATTTTGACCTAAATTGCAAAATCCCCAAATTTCTTCTTGCTGAATTTTTCGCTTTAATCCAAGTTTTCGATCGATTTTCATCAAAACAACTTCATAGGCATGAAATTCCAAGTATTGTGCACATGCTAGTATGTTCAAATCAAATTTCCCCCAAATTTGAAATTTTCCGAAAAAATACGAAAATACCCTTTTGGCTAAAATCTTGAAATAGCACTAATTGGAAATGTCTCTTGTCTCTTTCACGGATACATCATGCGAGAGGGGAGGACGAGGAGGAGGTAGAGGTAGAGGTCGCATCGTAGGTGCTCTCGGGGGCGGGGTCGGGTTCCTTTCGAGCCCGGAGAGGAGGTTAGGAGACCGGACCTATTTGACACACCTCGGGCCGAGTTTGCGTACGAGGCCTACTTCAGCTCTTGTAACATCGAGATGGGGCGTCTACTTCACTTACGCCAGCTCGGAGCCTTCGGGATCCGACGGAGGTTCGACACTTTACGGTGGACTCACCTCTTCACCGAGGATTTGCCGGTATACCGGAGCTAGTGAGGTTGTTCTTCAGCAACCTTACTTACACGAGAGGAGGCTCGGGGCCGGGGACATCCACTCGGACTTGTCCTCGGGAGCGGGGTCCATCGGACACGGATTCGTTTCTCCACCCGGACACTGGCTGAGATCCTGCGGGTCCCTTACTACCCACATCGGTGTGTGTGGATACCTGCCGGAGCGGACACGGACAGCCATCCGATGCCGTACGAGCTTCGCGAGATATGCTCTACGCTATGGGATAGCCGCCGATGCTTCACACCGAGGACTAGCGGACGGATGACGGGTTCCGCACGTATTATCGGTCGCATAGTCGGCCGAAACATCATGCCGAAAGCCGGACATCACCATCGGGTCACGGTGATGGAAGCCTTGGTCATTTATCGCATCTACATGGGCTTCGAGATCGATCTTTCCTACATCATTCAGCGGGTCATGCTTGGACTTAGTTCTGCGGCCTAGCATGCGGAACCTTTGCTATGGGAGGCTTCGACTTTGATCTTCGGGCATTTCGGGGTGAGTTTCGAGGATACTCCGATGGACACTAGATCACGGGGATACCCCATTGGGACTCGGACCATTCGACGGATGAGACTACATCGGTTAGAGAGATCTCCTGGTCCGGAGGGTGAGGATGATGATGAATCGAGAGGATGAGGATGAGGGATCCGAGGATGGAGGAGAGGATATCGGTCTGATAGTGATGATCGGGCCGGAGATGATCTGAGATATGCGCGAGGCTGAGCACATGCATCACGAGTTTCCTTCATCACATTTCGAGGCGGGTGGCCCTTCACATGCGGTTCCGGAGACTATCAGTTCTTGGTGCACGAGATGAGATCGATGACTTCCATGCTAGAGAGGATGGAGGTCGGACGGGAGCAGATGTACGAGAGGATGGAGTCTCGACGGGACGAGATAGAGCATCGGGTGACTCGGCTAGCGAGAGGAGTTCGAGCATATAGAGATCGAGTAGATCACCCGGATAGACTGTACCTTAGGATTTTCCATTTATGCTTTTCGGATGTAATCATTGTAAAAACTTTTGAAATTAATGAAGTTCATTTTGTTTCTCTTTATTTATTGTGTGTTATGCACTTTTCTTTTCCTTGCATTAGTGTCATTTGTTCAAGTATAATTATGGTATGTTATTCGAAATGTTCTGTTATGCCTCAAAGTTCAAGTTTCTAATTCGGTGTTCTATTATTCACTTCTAAGAGTAGAAGAGTCACTTGAGATCAATGACTCGGGAATGTTCAGTTGTTGCCTTTTGTGGTTAGGATCTCCTCGAACCTTGAGCTCGATACCAATCATCCGCCCTCCCGGCCCGGTACCCTATCCGGCATACCCGAGAGTGTGATCCACGGCCCGAAGATCGGGTATCGAGTGATCAACCTCCCACATAAACAATAACATAATCATGAACAACCATAACAAGAGTGCGGAAGATAAATCATAGATTCAATAAAGAAAGAATGAATCGTAAACGAAACGGAATAATAGATATAATCGAGTGTCAACGAGATAAGTAAAGTGAAGCAAAAATCCCACTTTACATCCGGCGGAAAAGTAGCTCGAAAGAATAAACTAGATAAAAGCTAATCCCGGTAGCAAGTACATTGGGTAACTAAATTATTCTCCACTTTGTAGACGACATCCTTGTAGGTGTAGATCTCATAGATAGCACAAGGACGCTTCCACTCAATGGTCGGACTAAGCATCGTACGGAGCATAACCACCCGTGGAATCTTCGAGTAATTGTGGTAACCGCAATCACCTTCTCGGAGATATGCCTCTTCGCCTTGCGCTTCCTCATAGGGACCGTCATAGTATTCCGTACTGCGGGATAGTCTAACAACATTGTACAATAAAGGAATGAGTTTCAAAGAAACTCGGTAAAGCGATTAAAATCCATAATAACATAAATGGCGGAATTCCAGAACAAACATAAATGCAATATGATATGAGACAAACAATGAATGAATGATTCTAACTCTATGTATGCTTTGGTCTCTATTGGCGGACATGCTTTAAGTCATAGCACCGTACTTCTTAGGAAAGTCTCAATCACTCATCATCGAGTTGGTAATGGGTCCGGCATCCCTCGGGACAAACCTTGGCGGGGGTTAAGTCAACACACTCTCTCACAACCATTTGGTATAAATCTTGGCGCATGTCGGGGTAATACCTAGCCAAATGCAAGTCTTCTACTTGGTTACATCAAGTCGATCCGGATACTTCCATTCCTCGTCCACGACGATCCTTTCCGGTATCCTTCACACTAGAGTCCTCATAGTCCACGACTACGGACTCACCAACCCTATTGATCATCCACATATGGTAAACGGGAAGCTCTCACGTCCTTTCACGGGTTGGTTACCGGTCTTAAGCGCCCGTGAGCCCAAGTCTAACCATATGCAACCCTACCAATAAATGGCCCCCACAATGTGATTCCTGTCCTCTCACGGGTTGGTTACCGGTCTTGAGCGCCCATGAATCCCCATTGCTACCACGGGTCGTTCGGTCTCAATACCCCTCCGATTAGGGTCGACATAACAGGACATCCTAGCCAAACACTACTAGACAATCCTAGATATGTCATCCAACGGTTTAGGAAGGTGTCCAGAGGGGCATCTCCGGAAACATCCCATAATATTCCCGTAGTAGTCCAAGGACAGAAATGTCAAAAGGACACCTCTCCTTCCCAAACCATACGTAAGCATACACATGCATCAATTCATATCATCACATATATGGTAACTCCATATATGGAAAGAAATCAATATTTACAATCATTTGTATAACATTGGTAAGTAAATCATACATGAATCAATTCAATATGAATAAGTAATGCTACTGTAATCAAAGTTATGCAACAGTAGTATATCATTGTAAGAATCTAATTTAAGAAACATATTAATGATATTCAAATATAGAAACTAGATTCATGCTATCTATGTAATTAAGGAAATAACCATCCTTACCTTTTATAACTCGCAAAGAATCCTAAGAAATCAAGTAAGATCTTGGCAAACTTGAGAAGAAGGTCCTAAACAAGTATATACCACATATTAGGAAAGATCCCTAACAGAAAATATAGCAAAGCATCCGAAAGCAGACCAATTGCAGGAGTTGCTTTGTACTCATTGGTCGAGTGGATTGGTCGAGTGGTCCGATCGACCAATCGGTCGACCAATGCGGACGATAACTTAGAAAATCAGAGTTTTGAGATATGAAATCCGAATTTGATGGTTCAAGAGGGTACTAATCAAGGGGTAGACTACATCAGTAGTATTCTAGCATATAGGGGACCTCAAAACACTAATCAAATCAAGGTATCAAGACCCAAATTAGGAAACAAAAAGTTACCATAAATAAATCAAACATGGATCTTGATGAAGTTTGAAATAGAAAACAAGGACAAGAACAATAGGAAGATGGATCATTGCTTTTGGTAATGAAAACATGAAAACATGCATAGGTCTTCATGGAATAAGGCTTAGAAGCATAAATCTAAATAAGGAAATAAAACCTACCATATATGTACTATCATGCATCATGAAGAACACATAGTAAGGTAGAAGAGAACAACTAGAATTCTATGGATTATGGATCATAGAAAGAAAACACAACCATTAACCACTAACATGATCAATGAAAGAAGATCCAAAGAGATCAGATTTCAGATTAGGAAATTAACAGAGATTAAATCATGGTTTGATCATGAATCCTTCAAAAGCTTGCAATGATCATGGTTAAGATCATTGTTCTAGCCTTTAATCCTTAGGATGATCATGAGAACATGTTCAGAGATGTTTGCAACAGAGGATGCAGCATCTCTTCTACTGTCTCAACTCAAAAAGGAAAGAAAAACAAAGATGGAGGAGAAGAAGAGAGAGTAGACATACCTTTTGATGCAAAAAGAAGAGTTCCGACGAAGATCCGCCAAGAAAACTCCAAGGATGCAAGAGAGATGACTTGCGAGAGGTCTTTGGTTCGTTCCGGAGGGTTTGGAGGCAGCAAATACGAAGTGGACTCGAGGTTAGGCTTAAATAGAGCAAGAATCAACCTAATTGCCAAAGACAAGCACCCATTGGTCGAGTGGATTGGTCGATCGCCCCGATCGACCAATCGGTCGACCAATGCGAGCAACAAGGCCAAAACAGGGAATTGAAGGCCCAGATCAAATCCAAACCTAAAGGGGTTTTGCACACAAGTCAAGTGACTTACCTAGTAGGTAGAAATGCCTTCAAACCAAGATAGAGATCACTCCAAGTCCATCAACTAATTAGATCTTCATCAGGATTCTGTTTCCATAAATAGCACCTCATCATCAACCTTCATGGATTCAAAGCCAGACACCAAGTCCTCTACTGGGATGGCCCAAAGCTGACTTCTTACTTTACTTCGGGTCATCGGACCTACAAATAACAAGGTTTCCGGGTCAAGGTTAGGGCTGGGTTTCACAGGAGAAGCTAAACCTACCACAATATCACTTCAAATGGCAGATAGGTCAATTAAATATCCAAGGGGAATCATTGAAGACGTCTTGGTTAAAGTGGACAAGTTTATATTTCCAGCGGATTTCTTAGTATTAGATATAGAAGAAGATCAAGACATACCCATTATTCTTGGTAGGCCATTCTTGGCGACTGGGAGGACCTTGATTGATCTTCAAACAGGTGAACTTACTATGAGAGTACAAGATGAAAAGATCACATTCAATGTATTCAAGGCCATCAAGTTTCCAAATGAATCAGATAACTGCTTCAAAATTGACTCTATTGAGAGTTGTATAAAGGAGGTATTTCAAATAAGCTATCCAGTTGAGGCTTGTTTGGTAGGTGTGACAAATGCAGAAAATAAATGAATTTCCGAATGTGAGATGCAGTTAGAAGCTGTATCACCTATATTTGTTGACAAATCTCCTATTGAGGACCATGGGTAGTAACTTAATCACTCCTTTGGAAGTGGCTTCGACCCCCAGAAGTCATTCTTTTCATTGACCTAAAGTTGGGGGTAGTTCGTCTGTGAACTATGATGCAAGCACTGTTTGGGAGGCAACCCAAAGTTTTTCTTTACTACTTCTTTGATTTTTCAATTGTTAATTTTTTTTTTAGATTCGATGTTTTTTGTTTCTTTTTCCATAATTTGTTTTTTTTAGGAGAATGAAAAGAAGAGGGCGGATTTGGACTTCATCACTCTTAAAGCTATGAATCAAGGGAGTCTCCTTCACCTTACTTCACATCTTGTTACATTTCTTTCCCATTGGATGCATTTAATATTTTCATTTTTTCGCTGCATTGAGGACAATGCTCATTATAAAGTTGGGGGTGGATGTTAAGATTCCTGTCTATGGGTTAAGACTCTCTATGGGTTGAGACTCACTATACTGAAATTTCTTTTCAAAAGCAGAATTTTTCAAATCATTTCAAAACTTTTTATCAATGGTTGAAGCTTACTTGTCTAGTTAGTAGAGTAAAATAGAAGGAAGTTATGACATGTAAATCTCTAATCTTATTTAGTATTTCATGTTTTAATTGTGTTCCTCTATAATTCTTTGAATATGATGACTTCGCTAAATATCAGATGAGAATGTGAATCACTTTAATCTTGATTATGCGACCCACCTTTTGAGCACTGAACATTGCAATTGAGTTATTGCATTTAGGGATTTTCAAATGAGACTGCAATTTTCTTGTTCAGTCAACATATTAGAATCCACAAAGATTTCTTCTTGAGGCGAAATTCATGAGTGCCACTTGTTTAGGGATATGATAGAGGCCATTCTTCTTTCATTTAAAAATTTTGAAAATATATATATTCTCTTCTAATCTGCCACTTCTACTATACCATGTTTCACTTCGTGGAGATGTATATGGTTTATATGTTAGATCTCATTGGTGACTCTCCCAAGTCGTGTGATCCCTTGAATAGACCGAAGGTGATATGGATTGTTAAAAGCATGGTGAGGGTTAAAAGCATTGTGAGTAGATCTTCTTTGTAGTTGCGGGTCTCCGTGGTTAATGCCACTGAGTGAGCCTTTTGAATTCTCACTGGGTTAACATTGCACAATTGGAGCTTAGGGACAAATGCCACCGCAACGCTTGGATAGATAGTTATTTGAGAGCCATGTTAGGGGTGTAGGATATGTCTTGGATTGCTTCTTGGGAGATGTGTTATCACCTTGAAGAAGAAAAAAAAAAAAAAAAAAAGAGAAGAAGAAGTATGAAATTGCTAATTTTTGGCAAAAGGAAGAAAAGAAAAGAAAATCGGTACTTCAATATTATCATCTCCATATATGTATTTCATCTCTAGTCTATATTTCTTCCACCTTCACAAAGTCCTCTTGACCTTGAATAAGTGATTTCTCTTCATTAGTGGAGAGAGGGATGATAGGCTGGACATATAAGAATTGACTTGAAACTAGGGAGTTGTCGGTTGAATTTGGGGTCTCAAACATGCATGCACTTGATTGGTTAAGGTATACACACACACACGGGTCAAACTTTTGATTTTGTGATCTATCGACTCATCTCTTATTTAGCTTATTTTATACATTCTTTGAATTATGGTTGAACTTGACTAAGATTGAATATTTAATCAAAACGAGAGTTTGTTTGATCCTGATGTTTGCTCGAGGACTAGCAAATGTTAAAGTTGGGGGTAATTTGATAAGTTGATTTCATGCATATTATTTTATATGATTAATTTACTATATTTGCATGTATTTACAATTGTTTTATATCAATTTACCCTAATATAATATGAAAATGAATATGTAGCACCCTTTCCTTTAATTTCTATAATTTTGGTGATTTTATATATTTCCTAACAAATTCTAATCAAGATTTATTACTTTTACGTGTAGGAAATTATCAATCAAATCTGGGTATTATTGCAAGAGTCCTACCTCTAGTCAAAAACATAGAGAGAATGAGTCCTTGCATGCTTCTATGTTTTATTTCCTATTTAGGATTTGTTCAAAGAAGGGAAAAGAGGAAGAAGAATCCAATTCAAATAAGAAAGATAGAAGAATCCCGTTTTTGAGTGTCTCTGTCCAGTTTTGATCAAGATCTTCATCGGATGGTCATATGGTGTCCGATTGAGCCGATTTTTGGATGAGAGCTTCACGACTTCTTGGTCTTCAAATCCAACGGTGGGATTATGCATTTGAGATCTTTAAGTTAGTCCAATTTATACGTCAAAACACTCCTTGGTTAAGTCAGATAGGACTTTGAGTTTGATTCAAACTCTGAGTTTAATTAATCTATAAAAGGATAACAAAACTCCAGGAAGAAAAGGGAGGACGTTTTTGGGAGCTTTGGAACACCAGAGAGAACCTTCTTGGAGCTTTGGAGGAGCGGAGAGGTCGAACCAGTAGATGTTGGTTGGCTTTGGAGATCTAAAGTTTGGGAATAAGTTTTTCTTGATCTTCTTTCAATGTTCTTGAACTCCTCTGTAATGTTTTTTATTTTGAATATGAAATAATTTAGTTTTTCTAGGGATCAGATGTAGCCTATCTTTGAATTCCCACTCTTGAATTCATCAATATAATTTTGAATATTGTTTCCTTTGATTGAGTTTTTACTTCTATTCTTCATGCTTTTGATTAATTGGCCACTAATCAACTGATTTGTTAATCATAATGAACTGAGAGGGGATTTATGTGTTTAGTTCATTGGAGTAAAAGCCATGAATTACATGTAGGATAGAGATATACTTACATGGTTTGTGTAGTTGTTACATGGGAATCCATAGAATTTAATGATTTCTCAGTTGTTGTAATCCACATAGAAATATAGTGGGTTAGCAATTGAGGGAATTTCTATTAGTACTCGAGAGAGACTAGTAGATAGGGAAGTGAATCTCGACTATCAATCAGGAAAATATTTCTCAAATTATAAAGAGGGAGAAAATGGTGGGAATGCTTAGTTATGGTGAAATCTGACCCCTAGGTCTTTAGTAATTAATAATCTCAATTTAACTTTCAATTTGCAATATAGTCTAGAATAATTATCTTCCTTATTATTTGTTCAAATAAAATTGGTATAATTAATTTGGTACTTAATCTATAGTCTTCGAGGGATCGATCTTTTATCATTATATTACTTGTTACGACAGCGTACACTTGCGTTGTTACTTTTTCACAACAGGCGGCATGGAAAATCATCCAAGACAGATTTGCTTCTTCCACCTCGCTTCTACCAAAAGGATCCTTTAAATCTTGGTCTATCATGGTTCAAAGATTCGAACTTTGAGAAGCTTTCTTCCTTTCTTATGGCAGTTCAAAGATCCCCACTGCTCAATTGATTTTCCGATGACTAAATCTTGAAGTTTCCGCGATTTTGCCTCTATTTCGCTGGCTTGCCGGAAATCACTGATTTTCCAGTGATTTTTGTAAATATCGATTTCGGTAGATTTTTTTATTTCATTACCATTTGAACCCAAAGAATTTCGCCATATTTCGGGCAAAATTCACCGAATTGTTTAATTGTGACCAAATCCAATCCCTATATCTAAAACTGAGTACCCCTTGTACACCAATTCCCTCTTACCTCTTTCAAACCCCTGAAGAACAATTATAATTTCAGTACCCCCACTGAACCCCACTCATAGCTCATACAGCACTAGATACACCTCTCTCTCTCTCACTCTCTCTGGGTTTTTTGTCACTTGTGTCCGGTGTGCTTTGTCATCTCCAACAATCAAACCCCATCGAAATAGATGGAATGAAAGGGGGTCTCACAATTTTGCATATTTTTATTCAACCCCTTGGAGGGTGGAGCCGCCCATGAATTTCTCATGCAAAGTGAAATGTGAGTGTAGTAAAACTTTTCAACTTTGGTAACTAATGCAAATAGTATTACCAAAAAAAAAATGCAAATAGTGCCCTCTAGGGATGTCAAAGGTGCGGTTTGGGGCAGTTTCGGATTGGGCTTAATGGTTTTGGGCTCAAATACACCTAGCCCAAATGCGGCCAGTTAGAAAAATAACGGTTTTGAGCCAGTTTCGGTTCGGTGTAGTTTGGGTTTGGGCTAACGGATTATACTTGGATTGACTAACGGTTTAGGCTAACAATTTATTGTATGCAAGAAAAAGAGCAAAAAGAAATAGTTGAGTATGTTGCGACAAGAGCCAAAATTCTATGGTAAGCAAAATTGTTATTTGATCAATTCCCATTAAAAAAATGAAAAGTCATTACGTATTGTAAAAATTACACCCACTTTTAGAAATCAAGAACTCAGATAGTAAGTAGTAACATAGAAACTACGAGTTCATTCCTCAGGCTCCACCGAATAATCCTCCTAAAACAAATTTTCAAACTTAAAACCTTTTTTAATTCCAACTTGTGCTATGAGTGATTGTCTTGAAATTGGGTTATTGTTTTGTGAAAATGTTGATTTTTTCCCCTTCTATGAAATCCACCTATTTTTTGTTGTTGGTATTTAGCTTGATATGCAAAGAAATACCTTTTGATTGGATAAATATTTACTTAATTTAACAAACTTGGTACATTCAATTGGACATTCATGCTTAACTCTCCTAACTGTCCTTTACAAGTAGTAGAAGACTATTTGATTTTTGAATTCATACTCAGTTTTTTTGATAGTCTATACCAACTACCTAGTGATAATATGATGACTCAAACAATATTTAATGTAAAACTAAAAGGTAGGTTGTAAAATGATTTATAATGGGTTGCGGTTTGGGTTCGGGTTGGTGTGGCTATGCCACCCTCAGCCCAAACACACCCCATTAAGGTTTGGTTCGGGCCGGTTTTGGCTATAACAAGCAGGTGCGGTTTGGTTTTAACGGTTCGGGCTGCAAATTAACACCCCTAGTGCCCTCGATAGTCCCCTCCTTAATGAGAGTTCGACTTGAGTGCTGCGCAATTAATGGGTAGCTTTGTGCAGCAAATGATCTCAACCGTCCATTTTGAAAAAGTGTATTTTTACACTTTTTGAAAATGAACAGTCGAGATCGAATTTTTTAATCAAGATTATTCGCTGCAGGTAATAATTACATAGCACCCCAGCAAAATTCCCTTTATAGAGAGAACCCAACAGTTAGCAGATCCAGATCCAATTGCTTGTCAGATGAAATGTTACAAAGACCTCTACATATGCGGGGGCTCGAAGTTTGAGCTTTGTACAGTGATTAAATGGAAGCTGTGCACTTGTTCTCATCTCCTTCTTTCTACATAGATACCCCGAATATGCTTTAGATGAAAGCTACTTACACTTGTTTTCAGTTAGATATTTGAATATTTTTTGATTGTTGTTCATTTTTCACATGGTTTTTCACTCCTCTTTCTGCGAGGTAAAATTCAAAAGTCTCAATGAATATCTAATAAATTATAAAAACTAAACGTGAGCATTCATGTGGAAAATACAAACCGCATTAAAAAAATCAAAGCTTTTGATTATTCACCTCTTTTTGCACTATATAAACCCTTAACCATTCGCCATCTCAATCACCTCTTCTCATTTGCATTCACTAATAGGAAAAGATGGGAAAAACTTTCATCTCTCTTCTCTTCTCTCTCTCTCTCTCTTCCTTGGCAGTAGCTTTAGCTGAGAAGGGTGGGAGCCAAGCTGGAGGTGCTCTATGCCCTAGTGGTGATTGTTGTAGCAAATATGGTTGGTGTGGTACTACCTCAGACTATTGTGGAGATGGCTGTCAAAGTCAATGTGACGGTGGCAGTGGCAGTGGCGGAGGTGGAGGCGGAGGCGGCGGTGATGTTGGCAATATTGGTTCACTTATCAACCAAGAATTGTTTGATGAAATGCTTAAACATCGAAACACAACACATTGTCCTGGTGGGTTTTACACCTATGATGGTTTGCTTGATGCTGCAAACAACTTTAGCGGTTTCGCAACAACCGGCGACAATACCACCCGGTAGAGGGAGATTGCTGCTTTTCTAGGACAAACTTCCCGTGGAACTACAGGTTTGTTGAAGTAGTGGATTCTCTGACTAGGGTTCAGAGTTTACATGGCTAAGCAC
Organism: Hakea prostrata; assembly: GCF_041222555.1. NCBI lineage: Eukaryota > Viridiplantae > Streptophyta > Magnoliopsida > Proteales > Proteaceae > Hakea > Hakea prostrata. The sequence goes on from NC_142604.1 coordinate 52,228,127, forward strand.
TCATCTTTGGTTTTGTATTGTTTAGGGGGATGGCCAACTGCACCTGATGGACCATATGCTTGGGGATATTGTTTTGTGGAGGAGCAAGGCAACCCTGGTGATTATTGTGTTGCTAGTACTGAGTGACCTTGTGTTGCTGGGAAAAAATACTATGGACGAGGACCCATCCAACTATCTTAGTAAGTATTGCTTTTTTTCATAATTAGATTAATTAAGTACAAGTTTGAGCATTTTGCTCGGGAGCAGCACTGCTCCCAGTAGTCTACTGCCCATATTTAATTTAGGGTTCAAAGAAAATATGGACCCCAAATTGGATCTAGACCATGTGCTGCTAGGAGCAACGCTGCTCCCAAGCATGATACCGAGTTTGATCACCTCTTTTGGAGAAGCACATATAAGATTCTTATTTTAATAATAGTAAATAATTTAGATGGGATTCACTTTGAATCCGACATAGGCTCTACCCAATTTTGCCCAATTTTGTGGTAAAGAAGCATGGTACTTCTCCAACAAGAAAAATCCAAGCTCATCAAATACTACTAAAAAAAAAAAAGATTAATTGAAGTGGTATTAATGAGAAAAGCTATGGTAACTTTGAAATTCCAGCAACTACAACTATGGGCCAGCATGAACAAATATAAGCGAGAACCTTCTCAGCAATCCTAACTTGTTGCAACTGATCCACACATTTCATTTGAGACATCATTGTGGTTCAGAATGACACCCCAACCTCCAAAACCTTCATGTCATGCTATTACCACAGGCCAATGGTCATTGACTGCCGCCGGCATCGCAGCAAACCGTCTTTTTTTTTTTTTGGTAAGAAAGATCTTTATTAGAGAGAGAAACCATGATTACAACCTAAAGATAAAAATCAAATAGCATCAACCACCTGATATGAGTAGGGGGTGTATGCACATATAAAAAAGCTTCCTGAGTTAATGCTCCTTCCTTGGCCAAAGCATCTGCAACTATATTTGTCTCCTTCAGCACATGAGTGAAAGATATGTAGTCAAAAGCACCAACTAGACTTCTAATATCTGAGATTATGGGAAAAATCTTCCAAGGAGCTGCTGTAGGATGTTTTTGGAGGATGGCAATTAGTGTTTGGTTGTCGCTTTCTATGGCTATTTTAGTTAGATTGAAATCTTCGGCCTAGAGTAAGGCATGGCCAAAGCCTCAAGAGTGAGAACATCTTGAGAAGATGTACCACACCCAAAACCAAACAACATCTTGCCCAAATAATTTCGTGCAATGCCACCATAGCCAGCTAGACGCTTCTCCTTGAATAAGGAGCCACATTAATTGTGGTAATATGTTGATGAGGAAGAACCCATTTAATAACCCCATGAGAGGTGGGAGGCACGAGCTTCAAAGGTGTAGATGAATGATAAAACTGCAGACCCTTCCATATTTGGAAGCTAAGTTGTGATACTTGAAGATTGGAGTCAGTGGCGATGTTTGCTGTATAGGATTTCCAAGGAAGCCATAAGGTGAGGAGGCTATTGAGTACCTTGCCATTAGCATTGCTGTCCTATGCCAGTGATATAAGTTGTTTGACTGTGGCGATGATCGAGCCAGCCGTAAGTAAGCTAGGGAATTGCATGTCACTCCAGACTTGTTTTGCGTATTGATAGTGAATGAAAATGTGATATGGAGATGTCTCCTGAACCCCACAAAACAAACATACTAGGGAACAAGAACAACCTTGAGAAGCTAGGAGAGAGGTAGTAGGGAGTTTTTGATGCAATAATTTCCAGAGAAAATGAATAGCCCGCGGAGGGAGCTATAAGCGCCAAAGTTGCCTCCAAAAAGAAGGGGCAATCACATGATCACCCCGCCTATGCATATGGAAAAAGGCTAGTCTGTATGCAGATCTAACAGAGAAAGTCCCTGATGAAATCCAGTGCCAGACGATGTGGTCCTCCAAAGCCTGTAGAAGAATTTGGATGGCAAGAATTTTCTCCACCATAAGGTTGGGCCACTAGGTGTCACATCCTCCCAGCCGGTACCCTAACTGGCATACCCGAGAGTGTGATCCACAGCCCCGAAGATCAAGTATCGAGGAAATCATCCTCCCACATATACAATAACATAATCATAAACAGGAAATAAATCAAGTTTTAATATTATAAACAAGGTTCAAAACAAAAATGAATAATCAGGTATAATCGAGTGCGGAAAAGATACCAGATATCCAATGATATCAAAAAGGAGTAAAGTGAGGCGGAAACTCATTTCAACAAAATAGTGGAACGTAGTATGAAAGTCAAAAGGAATTACAACTGAAACAAATGTACTAAGAAATAAACTAAGATCAAGCGTCTTCAAGTTTATAGATAACGTCTTCATAAGTATGGACTTCGTCAATCCAATGAATCCGTTCTAACTCTATGCTGTTTTCAAAAGTAGTACGTAGCTTGATCCGCCGGGGGATCATCAGAGTAATCTTGATCGTCGCCAGCACCTTGCGTGTAATACGCTTCATTGGCTTGCGCTTCACTGTACTGCTCGTCATAATAATCTGTACCTGCAGGAAAATCTAAACAAAGAATATACAAAAAGGAATGAGTTTCGAAGAAACTCAGTAAGGTAGTTAATCCATAACATCATAGATAACATGTAGCAAAACATAACATGATGCAATGCAGTATGAAACAGATAAAGTATGAATGCATCTAAACTCTATGTATGCTGGTCTTTATGGCAGACATGCTTTAAGTCATAGCACCGTACTTCTTAAGGAAAGTCCGCTCACACCCTCAACCATATAAGATATCTTGGGTTCCCTCAACCATTTAAGGTATCTTGGGCAGCTGGTTGGTAATGGGTCCTGCATCCCTCTCGGACAAACCATGGTAGGGGTTAAGTCAACACACTTTCTCACAACCATTTGGCATAAGTACTGGCGCATGTCAGGGAAAAGCCTAGCCCAATGCAAGTCATCTAGTCAGTTACATCAACTCAGGTCCAGATACTTCCATTCCTCGTCCCTGACGATCCTTTCCGGTATCCTTTCCACTAGAGTCCTAATAGTCCCTGACTACGGACTCATCAACCCTATTGGTTATCCACATATGGTAAACGGGAAGCTCTCATGTCCCCTCACGGATCATTTCACCGGTCTTGAGCGCCCATGAGCCCAAGTCTAGCCATATGCAAACCTCCAATAAATGGCCCCCACAATGTGATTCCCGTCCTCTCACGGGTTGGTTACCGGTCTTGAGCGCCCGTGAATCCCCATTGCTACCACGGGTCGTTCGGTCTCAATACCCTTCCGAATCGGGTCCGATATATACGGGGGTATATCCTAGCCAAACACTGCTAGACATCCCTAGGTATGACAACCATTGATTCGGGAAAGTGTCGATGGGCAACCACGGAAACATCCCATACTATTTCCGATAATGTCCAAGGACAGAAGTGTCAAAAGGACACCTCCCAATCCCAAACCAAACTTAATCAAACACATTCTCAGATCAGTCATGACATACACAACCAGTAGTTCATCATATAAAAGAGAATGTAAAAGCAACATCAGATTAAGCAGTAATAAGTAATTCATATAACATGAATAATGAAAAAGATGATATAAACAAGTGCTAGTGTTCCCACAGTAGGAGATCAAAATTAAAATACAATAACAGTAGGTAATCTCATATTTTCATAAAGTAGAAACCAGAGAACAAGCAATCTATGTAGTTAAGGAATTAACTGTCCTTACCTTCTAACTTGGATGGGATCTTAAAGAATCAAGTATGATCTTGACTAAACCTGAGAAGACAGTCCTAAACAAGTGCAGACAACATGTTAGGAAAGATGCATAAAGGAAAAGATCATAAATCAATCGAAACAGACCAAGATTGAGGTTCTTGTACTCATTGGTCGATTGATTGGTCTGCTTTGGACCGATCGACCAATGAGTCGACCAGCACGAACGATGGCTCAGCAAGAATCCGAATTTTGAGAATCCAGAACCGAATTCGATGGTTCAAAAGGGTACAAATTAGAGGGGAATTATTATGATAGTATTCTAGAGTATAGAGGATATCAAATCATAAATCAAATCAAGTTTCCAAATTATAACCTATGAACACAAAGGTTAACCTACTAGGTTAAACATAGATTATGAGAGAAAAATATTATAATCAAAGATTCAAGAATTAGGATATGAGGATTACAGATATAGTAAAGAAAACACATTGATTGGGTTACCATGATTAAACTAGAGGTTCTTGATCTTACCCAAGAATTAGGGTTTTACCCTTTTTGGTTCCCTCGGAAAATAATTGTGAGATCTGGATGAAGGGAGATAAATTGTTAGCCAAGAATACCAAGTAGGGTCATTCAATGATGAAGTTTAGGTTAACACAATATTACTCAAGAAGATTTTCCTTCACAAGGGAGGTTACCAAAAGCTCTCCAGACGATCTCACAGGTTAGGGTTTCAAAGGATTAGGGTTAGGGTTTCGAAGATTTCACTGGTTGAGGTTAAGATCATGATGATTATCATGGATCTTAAAGATCACGATGAGATCATGGAATAGATGGTTGCAAGAGTGCATCATCTTCTTCCTGATCTCAACGAAGAACAGAATTAAAGAAAGAAAATCAGAGGTAGAAGAAAGAGTGAGTGAAATCATACCTTTGCCGTAGGAAGATGAAGAATTCTTCAAGTCTTTGCGAGAAATCACCAAAGAATGCAAGGGAATGGGTTAGATTAGGGTTCTAACTCATTCCAGAGGCTTAGGAGGCAGAGGAGGCGAAGTATTCCCGAGATTAGACTTAAATAGAAGAGACTAGATTCAAATTTCAAAAACAGAATCAATTGGTCGATTGATTGGTCGATTGGTCCAATCGACCAATGAGTCGACCAATCAAGACAGCAACTTCAAAACAGGGAATTGAAGGCTCAGATCAAGTCCAAACATCAAGGGGTTTTGCACACACCTAGAGTGACATACCTAGGAGTTAGAAATGCCTTCGAATCAATACAGAGACCACTCCACGACCATCAACTAATCCAATCTTCATCCGGGTGCAGTTTCCACCATTGGGACACTGGCATCAACACTCATGGATTCCAATCCAGCCATCAAGTCTTCAGCAGAAATGGCCCAAAGATGACTTCTTGCCTTACTTCGGGTCACTGGACCTACAAATAACAAAGTTTCCGGATTAGGGTCAGGGCTGGGTTTCACATTCTCCCCCCCTTAAAGAAATTTCGTCCCCAAAATTGAAAGCGTACCTGTGCTTCCAAAGAGTTGAGGAAACTTCTCCTTCATATCTTCTTCCTTCTCCCAAGAAGCTTCTTCAGGGGTATGGTCCTTCCAACGAATATTTACCAAAGGGATGGTGCGATTCCGTAATTGCTTGTCTTTCTTATCCAAAATTTCAGCTGGCTCTTCATCATAGGTAAGATCAGCACTAAGTCCTTCAGGTGCCTGCTGTAAGACATGTTCCGGATTTTCAACATATTTCTGAAGCATTGAAATGTGGAACACATTATGCACAACAGCAATAGCCGGAGGTAATGCCAATCGATAAGCAACGGGTCCAACCTTTTCCAAAATCTCAAAAGGTCCAATGAAACGAGGGCTAAGCTTTCCTTTTAGGACCTTTTGAGCTTTTGAGCTTTTGACAAAAATCCTATGCTGACAAGAGAAGGACTGATCTCAAAAGGTCCACCATTGCGCTCGTAGCTTCAATCATTTCAGGACCTAAGACTTTTCTTTCACCCGTCTCAGTCCAATACAATGGTGTTCTACAAGTGCAACCATACAAAGCCTTAAACGGAGCCATGCCTATCGTTGCTTGATAACTGTTATTATAGGTAAACTCAACCAAAGCTAAGTGTTCATCCCAATTTCCACCCATATCCACCACGCAAGATCTGAGCAGGACTTCCAAAGTCTGAATTGTCCGCTCAGATTGTCCATCTGACTGTGGATGATGAGCTGTACTCAAGTTCAATTGGGTTCCCAAGGCCTTCTGTAAACTGTTCCAAAACCTTGAGGTGAACCTAGGATCACGATCGGACACAATACTCATCGGCACACCATGTAGACGAACCACATTATCCACATAAAGTCTAGCTAGCTTATCCAAAGTATGAGTGATCTTCATAGGAATAAAATGGGCTGATTTGATCAACCTATCAACAATCACCCACACAGTGTCATTGCCTTTACTTGTCCGAGGCAAGCTAGTCACGAAGTCCATAGAGATATCTTTCCACTTCCAATTAGGAACAGGAAGGGGCTGAAGCAATCCAGATGGAGGTTGATGAATGGCTTTCACATTCTAGCAAGTCTCACACTTGGCAACAAAGTCATCAACATCGGCCTTCAAACCAATCCACCAAAAATGTTCCTTCAAGTCCTTGTACATCTTGGTGCTTCCAGGGTGTACTGTAAAGATTGATTGGTGTGCTTCCTTCAATATTTCCTTCTTAAGATCTTCATTTGCTGGCACACACGATCTACCTCTAAACAATAAAGCACCATCCAAAGATATACCAAAGTCGGGATCCGACTCAGGATTCAAAGAAATCTTCTCAACCTTGTCCTTAAGTTCTGGATCAGAACTCTGCAAAGCAACAATCTTATCTCTAAGACCAGACCTTGCCGTCATAGCAGAAAGAACAACAGCAGAATTCTCAGGAACAACTTCCAAATCAAAACTCTCAATAGAAGACAACAAGGGTAGACCTCAAAGCATTCAAATCCAAAACCTTCTTCTGAATCTTCCTACTAAGTGTCACACCCCACCCAGCCGGATCCAGTCATTAACCGAATGTCCGTGGGGGTGATACACCGCAAGATCTAGGTTCAGTGACAAATCCATACAAAACATGATATAGCATAATTAAATGGACAAGAATAAATCAAGTTTATCATACTAAGTTATCAAAACCGAAATAATGGTTACAATCATCCATTACTTCAAAATAAAAATATAACATCAGAGTTTTTAAAAGAAAAGAGAGTAATTTTCAACGCAGCGGAAAACTAAAGTAGACTAGTTCTCTAATGGAATCCCACCCAAAAGAATAGTCTTGATACTGGCATGAAGCTCCATGTGCGTCCACTTCTTCTTCGGTCACTCCTTCAAGAAGATATACTAGCAACGAATCCTCCATTTGGAAGAAGTCCTCATAACCTGCAGTGTAATCTAATAGAAAAATACATATAAAAGGAATGAGTTCAACGGAACTCAGTGAGGTCAACTCAACATCATATCACACATTCATTCTCAAGATTCCACACCACACATATAACATGAATATCAATAATGTAATTAATGACAATGATATGATATGTGAATGATTATGCTCCTAACTCTATCATGAAGTCCCTATGGTAGACACGCATTAAGTCATACACCAGTCTTCTTTGGGCGGTCTCATCACTCTTCCCTCACGGCTCTGATGCACGTCTGTTGGGTTCTCCGTGGTTGTTGTGTAAAGTCCTGTCAAGCCATGGTTGGGGATTAGGTCACCACTCTCTCACTATAAAACCTAGCCCTAACCTTGACCCGGAAACCTTGTTATTTGTAGGTCCAAGTGACCCGAAGTAAAGTAAGAAGTCAGCTTTGGGCCATTCCAGTGGAGGACTTGGTGTCTGGCTTTGAATCCATGAGAGTTGATGATGAAGTTCTATTTATGGAAACTGAATCTTGATGAAGATCGGATTAGTTGATGGACTTGGAGTGCTCTCTATCATGGTTTGAAGGCATTTCTACCTATTAGGTAAGTCACTTGTTATGTGTGCAAAACCCCTTTAGGATTGGATTTGATCTGGGTCTTCAATTCCCTGTTTTGGAATTCTGTCTGCATTGGTCGAACTGATTGGTCGATCTGGACCAGTCGACCAATCCACTCGACCAATGAGTGTTGTCTTTGGCAATTAGGTTTTGCTTGCTCTATTTAAGTCCAATCTCGAGTCTACTTCGTATTTGCTGCCTCCAAACTCTTTGGAACGAACCAAAGACCTCTGCAAGTCATCTCCCTTGCATCCTTGGTGATTTTCTTGACGGATCTTCGTCAAAACTCTTCCTTTTGCATCAAAGGTATGTCTACACTCTCTTCTTCTCCTCCATCTCTGTTTTTCTTTCCTTTTTGAGTTGAGACAGTAGAGGAGATGCTGCATTCTCTATTGCAAACATCTCTGGACTTGTCTCTCATGATCATCCTAAGGATTAATGGCTAAAACAATGATCTTAACCATGATCATTGCAAGCTTTTGAAGGAATCATGATCAAACCATGATCTAGTCTTTGTTTAACTTCTGATTTGAATTCTGATCTCCTTGGATCTTCTACATTGATCATGTTAGTAGTCAATTGCTGTGTTTTCTTTGCATGATCCATGATCTATCAATCTCTAGTTGTTCCTCTTCTACCATACCATGTTTTCTTCATGAATCATGATAGTTACATATATGGTAGGTTTTGTTTCCTTATTTAGATTTATGCTTTTAAGCCTATTTCCTTGAAGATCTAAGTATGCTTTTCATGATACATTTACCTGAAGCAATGATCCATTCTCCTATTGTTCTTGTCTTTGATTTCTATCTTGAATTCTTCAAGATCCATGGTTGATCTAATTATGGTAACTTTTTGTTTCCTAATTTGGATCTTGATGCCTTGATTGGATTAGTGTTTTGAGGTCCCCTATATGTTAGGATACTACTGATGTAGTTTACCCCTTGATTAGTACCATTTTGAACCACCAAATTCGGATTTTATATCTTAAAACTCTGTTTTTAGGCTACTGTCTGCATTGGTCGACTGATTGGTCGACTGGACCAGTCGACCAATCCACTCGACCAATGAGTACAGCAACTCCAGAATTGGTCTGTGTTGGATGTTTTGGTATCTTTTCTGTTACGGATCTTTCCTAATATGTTGTATACACTTGTTTAGGACCTTCTTCTCAAGTTTGCCAAGATCTTACTTGATTTCTTAGGATTCCTTTGCGAGTTATAAAAGGTAAGGATGGTTACTTCTTTAACAACATAAATTGCATAGCTTGGTTTCTATATTTAAACCTTGATTAAGTTATTTCTTTAATTAGATTCTTACAATGTTATACTACTGTGGTACTATCTTGATATCAGTAGCGTTACTTATTCATATTGAATTGACTCATGTATGATTTACTTACCAAGTATATACAAAGTGATTGTAATTATTGATTTCTTTCCATATATGAAGTTACCATATATGTAATGATATGATTTGATGCATGTGTATGCTTAAGTATGGTTTGGAAAGGAGAGGTGTCCTTTTGACACTTCTGTCCTTAGACTACTACGGGAATATTATGGGATGTTTCCGGAGATGCCCTATGGACACCTTCCTAAACTGTTGGATGACATATCTAGGATTGTCTAGTAGTGTTTGGCTAGGATGTCCTGTTATGTCAGACCCTAATCGGAGGGGTATTGAGACCGAACGACCCGTGGTAGCAATGGGGATTCATGGGCGCTCAAGACCAGTAACCAACCCGTGAGAGGACGTGAGAGCTTCCCGTTTACCATATGTGGATGATCAATAGGGTTGATGAGTTCGTAGTCAGGGACTATGAGGACTCTAGTGTGAAGGATACCGGAAAGGATCGTCAGGGACGAGGAATGGACGTATCTGGATCTGACTTGATGTAACTAAGTAGAAGACTTGCATTTGGCTAGGCTTTACCCTGACATGCGCCGGTACTTAGACCAATGGTGATGTGAGAGAGTGGTGACTTAACCCCCAGCCATGGAATGTCCCGAGGGATGCCGGACCCATTACCAACTGATGATGAGTGATTGAGACCTTCCTAAAGAAGTACGGTGCTATGACTTAAAGCATGTCGCCAATAGAGACCAGCATATATAGAGTTAGATTCATTCATTCATTGCTTGTCTCATATCATATTGCATTTATGTCTGTTCTGAAATCCTGTCATTTATGTTATTATGGATTTAACTGCCTTACTGAGTTTCTTTGAAACTCATTCCATTATTGTACAATGTTTGTTAGGCTATTCTGCAGGTACTGAATATTATGACGGTCCCTATGAAGAAGCGCAAGGCGAAGAGGCATATCTCCAGGAAGGTGATTGCAGTTACAACAATTACACTGAAGATCCCGCGAGTGGTTATGCTCCGTACGATGCTTAGTCCGACCATTGAGTGGAAGCGCCCTTGTGCCGTTTATGAGATTTATACTTATAGGGATGTTGTCTATAAAGTGGAGAACAATTTAGTTACCCATTGTACTTGCTACTGGGATTAGATTTTGTCTTGCTTATTCTCTTTTAGAACTACTTTTCCGCTGGTTGTAGAGTGGGATTTTGCCTCACTTTACTTATCTGATGTAGACACTCTGATTATATCTAGTACTCTGATTTATATATGATTCATTCTTTCCTTATTGGATCTATGGTTTATCTTCCACACTTTTATTGTTCTTGTTCATGATTATGTTATTGTTTATGTGGGAGGTTGATTACTCGATACCTGATCTTCGGGCTGTGGATCACACTCTCGGGTATGCCAGATAGGGTACCGGCTGGGAGGATGTGACACTCACATCACCATTGGTATAAGATCTGGCGTGTGTCAAGGATAATCCTAGGCCAATGCAAAGTCATACGGTGTCGTACTACATGTGGTATAGATACTTCCCCTATGGCACCAACCAACTCGATTCAGTATCCAATATCTCCCCTCATGCCTAGTGCCCTGTTGGTTCGATACTTTCCCACCTAGAGTCAACGTATCATATGGCACCAACCAACTCGGACTACGTTGACCCCTAACCCTATAGTCATCCACATATAATGGACAGGATGTTCTCCATGTCCTCTCACGGGTCATTTCACCGGTCTTGAGCGCCCATAAGCCCTTGCCTATTATATGCAAAACCCTACCATCTCATGATGACAGTGGGCTTGCTTGACACACAGGATCTAGCCACTAACATCACGGGTTAACCGGCTTCAATACCCCTGCCGAAAGGGTAGTAGTACTCATGAGGTCACCTAACCAAACACTTCTAGACATGCACTAAATATGTAAATCAGTAATCGGGAAAGAGCCAAGGGCACCATAGGAATGCGTCCCATACCGCCTCCTCTAGTATCCTATGGCAAGAAATGCCAAAAGGGCATTCCCCATTCCTAACCACAATATAAGCAATCATATAATATCACTAGGGCAATGGGTGAACCCACAACCCTAGTAGAAAATACAAGGTAGAAGAAATAATAATATTTCTCCTCTCACACAATCACATTCCATTTCATAACAACAATAATAGATTTCAAAGCAAGGAGCAACATCAGAAGTAATAATAAACATAAATTATAGCAATTTATATTTAACAAAAGACATAAAATAACCACAAGATAATACTAAAGCAATACAAGATATCAATAATGAAAAGTAACTAACATCATTACACATGTAATATAAAGTTAAGTATATTCCTCACCTTTTACTTTGTTCTTCCTCCAAATCCAAGAATCCACTCCCAAAAATTAGTGATTAAAGATATATTAACCTATTTATGCAAAAGAAATAATTATCACAAATTAGAGCCCATTTGGATTTCAAAGGATATCCTAAAATCTTCCCACAAAAACCCAAATCTGAAAACTAGGTTAAAAAGGGGTAGTTCTCAACCTCACTAGTGAATGGTCACTAATTTGCCACCAATTCAAAGTCTAAACGAAACGAAATTTTGGGGAAACTTAATTGACAACAAAAGGATTCTACGGGTACCTTCAATTTTATTAAATTTGACCAAAATCAAAATGCCCCAAATTTGGCTCTCATAATTCACCCGTGGGTAACCTAGAGAGTCAAATTCTAAAATCTTTTGCAAGGGGATAAACCATTACTCCTAAACTCAAGGGAAACATTAATATAAGAAAAGATAAGCATCTAGGGTACCTATCATTATTCCCTTTCATAGATCCAATCCCTCAATAGAAGAGAAAAGATATTACTTCCACAAACTACGAAGGGACATTAAAATAATAAAGGAAAGCATCCAAGATACCTAATAACCTTCCCTTTCAAGATTCCTCAAAAGGAAAGGAGAGAAAATACTCACAAAATTTTGAGTAAGAGAAGGATTAAAGAAAACTAACATTTCCTAATGATTTTGCGAAGATTCGGATCCTAAAAACTTTTGGAAGGATGGAAATCGCTCCTCTCTTTCGTTTCTCTTTTTCTCCAAAGTCTCCGCCTCTTTCTAGCCTCCAAAAATGCGTTTACGGATGAGATAAAACATAAATAGGGTTTAAAAATCCGAATTTCCAATTTTGCCCCTAAACAGAAAATAGGGTGGGGGTTGGTTCACCTAAACGGCTCAAACTTCTGGCTCATGGTTGGACCCCCAAACGAACTCTGATTTTGATGATTTTTGGCTCGTTGGAAAGGTCTTTCGACGATCTTCAATTTGATACATTATTTGCGTCAATCGGATTCTCCATCACTGATCTACAGATATTCCAAAATTACCCTTTTTATATTATCGAGACTAATCTTCTCTCTTCACTTAAACTCTAGGAGAGTTTTTGAGTCATTATAAGGGTCATCTACCAACATTTGATCAATTTCCAATCCTTCGGGCTTGAATTGAATGGTCCACGATTGTTGCAGAATCAAGGCCCAGATTCTCGGTCTTAAAACCATGGGTTAAAGGGGTAGAAATCTGGGGGATTTCACACTAAGAGCATCAGCAACAACGTTTGCCTTACCAGGGTGATACTGAAAATCACAATCATAATCAGAGACTAGTTCCAACCATCTTCTTTGCCTCATGTTTAACTCTTTCTGGGTAAAGAAGTATTTCAAACTCTTATGATCTGTGAATATGGCAATTTTCTCACCATAGAGGTAATGTCTCCAAATCTTCAAAGCAAAAACAACAGCGGCAAGCTCTAAATCATGAGTGGGGTAATTCCGCTCATAATCCTTCAATTGCCGAGAGGCATAGGCTACAACCTTACCGTGCTGCATCAGTACACAACCCAAACCAATCTTCGACGCATCAGTATAGACTGTCAAACCACCAGAACTATCAGGTATAGTCAAAATCGGGGCACTTGTCACTCTATCCTTCAATTCTTGGAAATTCTTCTCACAAGCGTCAGACCAAACAAACTTCTCTTCCTTCCGGGTTAACTTAGTCATAGGAGCAGCTAACCGAGAAAAATTCTCAATAAACCTTCTGTAGTAACCTGCCAGACCAAGGAAACTTCTTATTTTTGTTACAGTCTTCGGTCTTTCCCAATCAGCAACTGCTTGGACTTTGTCAGGATCAACACGAATACCTTCAGCAGAAACCACATGGCCGAGGAATACTACACTCTTGAGCCAGAAATCACACTTGCTAAACTTAGCATAAAGTTTCTTTTCTCGTAGTCTTTGCAAGGTGAAATTTAGATGCCTTTCATGCTCTTCTTCACTTTTCGAATAAATCAGAATATCATCAATGAAGACAATCACAAACTTATCGAGCACATCATGAAAGACTCGTTTCATGAGGTCCATGAACACATTAGGAGCATTAGTTAATCCAAAAGGCATGACTCGGAATTCATAATGGTCGTACCTTGTTCGGAAAGCTGTCTTGAAGACATCACTTGACTTCACCTTCAACTGGTGATATCCAGACCTTAAGTCAATCTTTGAGAACACAGCTGCACCCTTCAATTGATCAAAGAGATCGTCAATCCGGGGCAGCGGGTATCTATCCTTGATAGTCAACTTATTCAACTCACGGTAATCAATGCACAGACGCATACTACCATCCTTCTTCTTGACGAACAAGACCGAAGCTCCCCAAGGTGACACACTAGGTTGTATGAAACCTCTTTCAATGAGCTCATTTAACTGGTTTTGCAACTCTTTTAACTCAGTAGGAGCCATCCTATATGGAGCCTTAGATATCGTAGCGGCACCAGGGACGAGATCAATAGAAAACTCAACATCCCTATCTGGAGGCACTCCCGATAGATCTTCAGGGAAGACATCAACAAAGTCACAGACAACCTTGACTTCATCAACTCTTTTCTCCACTTTTCTCTTGCCTTCAGAAGAAGCATCATCTACTATGGTATAGATTTGCATCAGTGCGGACAATATCTTTTTACAAACCCTTCTTTTCTCACCTTGAAATTCAAAAACTGAGCCTACGCAAATATGGAATTGAATCTTTCTCGAGGAGCAAAGAAATACAGCTTTGTGGGCTGTTAACCAGTCAATTCCCAAAATAACATCGAAGTCTTTCATATCAAGAAGTACCAAATTAGCTTCCAAGTTCATCTTACCAACCAACACAGGACATTTAACTAATCCTTTATCTAGTTTCACAATAGGACCAGTAGGTGTACTAATCAATAAACAACTAGACAATTTCTCAGGGATTAGGTCAGTCTTCTTAAAGAATGCAAATGATATGAACGAATGAGATGCACCCGTATCAAATAAAACAAATGCAGGAAAAGAAGCGACTGACAATGTACCTGTGATCACATCATGGCTTCCATCTTGCTCAGTACTAGATATACTGAACACTCTACCAGAGGGAGGAGCAGGAGCACTCTTCACCACTGGGTAGGCTGCTGGACAAGCCTCTTTGGACAATCACGAGCAAAATGACTGGACTGCTTACAGAAGAAGCAAACAGAATTGCTCGATCCTACCGGAGTAGCTGCAACAGGAGGCTTCTGAACAAAAGGCTTAGGATTTGCATTCACTGGCCTAGCACTTGCATTCACTGGTGGTCGATTCCCGCCATACTGAAACTGACCAGGCTGTCGAAAACCAGGGCTTTGACCTATACTCCTAGGCTGAAAAGCAGGAGTGGGATAGGGTGTAGGTCTCACAAAGCGCCGATCATTACGATCCACCAAACCAGGGTTTCTAGACTGCCAAGGCCTTTGCACTCGAGCATTCTCCTTTTCATTTTCTTCCAACTTCTTCGAGTTCTGCACCACTTGGGCATAGCTCACTATAGGCTGAACAGTGAGATAGCCTTTAATGGCAGGGCGCAATCCCTTAAAGAACTTCTACGCCTTAGCAATATTAGGCTTCAGAGAATCAGGAGCAAAGAAATGAAGTTCCTCAAACTTCTATTGGTACTTTAACACAGACAAGGATCTTTGTGCGAGAACCATGAACTCAACTTCCTTCGCATCCTTTACCGCCTCAGGGAAATAATTCATGCAAAAAGCCTCTTTGAATAAATCCCAAGTTACAACACCTGCATTCAAACCTTCTAAAATAGGCCGAGTAGAAGTCCACCAAGCATCGGCTTCATGCTGCAACTTCTGCTCAGCAAACAAAATCTTTTGAGCTTCGGAGCATTGCAGATGACGAAAAGTCTTTTCCAACTCACGAATCCACTTGTTAGGGAACAAGAGATCCTTGGTAACACCAGTAAAGTTGGGCACTTGCATCTTCAGAAAACTCTCCATCAGGCGAGTATGAGGAGTTCTAGCAAGGCCACCCGCATTCAGAACTGCGGCATGAGGATTTACATAAACACCAGCACGAGTCTCATTATGCAGTGTCATGAAACCCGTCAACATCTGATTAAACTGAGCTGCTTGTTGTTGCATCATATTGCCCATGATGTTGGCAATATCATGAAAGCTTCTGACATTCGGGGCACCTGGTATGTCCTGGGTACCTTGGTCACCAGTCTGCTGATCATGACCACCTTCAGGTATCTCACCACGACCACTTCCATGACCACTGGATTCGGCACGCCCAATTCTCAGAGTAACCATTCTGCAAGAACCGGAAACGTCAAAATACCAAATTTCGAAGTTTCAATGAAATCAACATGTCCAAATGATTTGAAAATTTTAAATCATGCTCAAATACATCCATTTAGTCATCCAACAACAATTCATAGGACAAAAATCACATTTTCCAACATTTCAACCAAAATTGGAGCTACTGGGTCCATTGGTCGGTTGATTGGTCGATTGACCCAATCGACCAATGAGTCGACCAATGCTCACAGAATACGAAAATTCGCATTATAAGCCTCATTTTCACATTCAAACTTCATTTTAACTTCTTCCACAAGTGAGTGAGCTCTAGGGAAACATCTTCTAAGGTTCTTCCAAGCATCTTTGGGTGATTCAGGTGCTTTAACAACACCACAACTCACATTCATCAAACACAAGGTAAGACTAACATTTTCTCTTTTACTTTCATCTTCTCATGCTTGCATTTCAATCAAATCTATTTTTTACTTGTATCCATTGTTAGAAATCATGTTTAGGAATACTTAGAAACATATTCCCTAGGTTTTAAACACAATGCCATGCATAGACAACAAGTTCTAACACCTCTTTGCACTTTTCTCAAGGTTTTCGTACCGAAATCGTTATCTTTAGAAAAATTTCGATTTCTCACAAACCGCTTGGAGTTTTCGCATGAAATCAATTGCTACATGCTCAAAATGATACTGTAGATATGTCCATATAGTTTGATTTAACCAATTTCAACTTTTCAAAATTTCAATTTTGACCTAGAATGCAAAATCCCCAAATTCCTTCTTGCTGAATTTTTCTCTTTAGATCAAGTTTTCGATCGAATTTCATAGACATGCAATTCCAAGTATTATGCACATGCTAGTATCTTCAAATCAAATTTCCCCCAAATTTTAAATTTTCCAAAAAATTACGAAAATACCCTTTTTGGCTTAAATCTTGAAATAGCACTTAACCAACAATGTCATTGTCTCTTCCATAGATATTCACTATGCTGAGAGGAGTACGCGGACGAGGTAGAGGTCGCATAGTAGGGGCACTCAGGGGTAGAGGTCAGGTTCCTTCAGAGCCTAGACAGTATGTCCGGAGACCAGAGCGCTTCGACACTCCACAGGCCGAGTTACTATATGAGGCCTACTTCAGCTACTGCCAGATCGAGCTAGGACGTTTATTACACCTTTGCCAGCTCCGAGTCTTTAGGATACAGCAGAGGTTTGACACCTTGCAGTGGACTCATCTCTTTACAGATAATCTGCTTGTATATCCTGAGCTAGTGAGGTTGTTCTTCAGCAACCTTACTTACACCGAGGAGGCTAGAGGTCCAGGGCATCCACTTAGACTTGTCCTCAGGAGTAGGGTCCTTCAGACTCAGATTCGCTTTTCCACCAGATCGTTAGCCGAGATCTTGCGGGTCCCTCACTACCCAGATCAATGCGTATGGATACCTGCAGGAGCAGATATAGATAGCTACTTGATGCCATACGAGTTGCGTGAGATATGCAACACACTGTGGGACAGCCGCTGGTGCTTCACTCCTAGGAACAGCCGACAGATGATAGATTCTGCATGAGTTATCGGTCGCATCGTCGGTCGAAACATCATGCCGAAGGCTGGACATCACCATAGGATTACAGTGATGGAGGCCATAGTCATCTACTGGATTTACATGGGCTTCGAGATTGACCTTTCCTACATCATATAGCAGGTCATGCTGTATCTGGTTTTGCGGCCTAGCATTCGGAATCTTTGCTATGGGAGGTTACTGACTTTGATCTTCAGGCATTTCGGGGTCAGTTTCGAGGATACACCAGTGGACACTGGTCCACGAGGATACGTCATGGGGACTAGGATGGTACGTCAGATGGGATTGACACAGACAGTGAGATCTCCTGGTCCAGAGGGTGAGGAGGATGATGAGATAGAGGATGAGCAGGAGTCAGAGGATGGTGGAGAGGATATCGGTCCTGACAGTGATGATGATCAGGATGGAGATGATACTGAGATGCATGAGACAGTGCCGGAGCATCACGATTTCCCTTCCTCGCACTTCGAGACAGGTGGTCCTTCTCATGCGGTTCCAGAGACTTCGGATCTTAGTGCACAGATGAGATCGATGACTTCCATGCTGGAGAGGATGGAGGTCAGACAGGAGCAGCTATATGAGAGGATGGAGTCACGACAGGATAGGATAGAGTATCAGGTGACTCAGCTTTCAGAGGAGTTCCGAGCTTATAAAGATCAGAGGAGATCACCTAGATAGACTGTACTAGGATTTTCTTTTATGCTTTTCAGATGTAGTAGTTGTAAAACTTTTCTTAAAGTTAATGAAGTTCTCTTTGTTTCACTTTATTATTGTGTATTATGCACTTTTCTTTTATTGCATTAAGTGATAATTGTTTAAATATAATTATTGTGCATTATTCAGAAGTATTCAGTTATGCTTCATTAATAGTTTCTAGTCCCAGTGTTCTATTATTCACTTTTAAGAATAGATGAGTCACTTCTGGATCTATGACTCAGGAATGTTCTGTTACTGTTTTCTGTGGTTAGGATTTCCTTGAACTTTGGGCTCTGATACCATTCTGTCACATCCTCCCAGCCGGTACCCTAACTGACATACCCGAGAGTGTGATCCACAGCCCCGAAGATCAAGTATCGAGGAAATCATCCTCCCACATATATAATAACATAATCATAAACAGGAAATAAATCAAGTTTTAATATTATAAACAAGGTTCAAAACAAAAATGAATAATCAGTATAATCAGAGTGCGGAAAAGATACAAGATATCCAACGATATCAAAAAGGAGTAAAGTGAGGCGGAAACTCACTTCACCAAAATAGCGGAACGTAGTATGAAAGTCAAAAGGAATTACAACTGAAACAAATGTACTAAGAAATAAACTAAGATCAAGCGTCTTCAAGTTTATAGATAACGTCTTCATAAGTATGGACTTCGTCAATCCAATGAATCCGTTCTAACTCCATGCTGTTTTCAAAAGTAGTATGCAGCTTGATCCGCCGGGGGATCATCAGAGTAATCTTGATCGTCGCCAGCACCTTGCGTGTAATACGCTTCATTGGCTTGCGCTTCACTGTACTGCTCGTCATAATAATCTGTACCTGTAGGATAATCTAAACAAAGAATATACAAAAAGAAATGAGTTTCGAAGAAACTCAGTAAGGTAGTTAATCCATAACATCATAGATAACATGTGGCAAAACATAACATGATGCAATGCAGTATGAAACAGATAAAGTATGGATGCATCTAAACTCTATGTATGCTGGTCTCTATGGCAGACATGCTTTAAGTCATAGCACCGTACTTCTTAAGGAAAGTTCGCTCACACCCTCAACCATATAAGATATCTTGGGTTCCCCTCAACCATATAAGATATCTTGGGTTCCCTCAACCATTTAAGGTATCTTGGGCAGCCGGTTGGTAATGGGTCCTGCATCCCTCTCGGACAAACCATGGTAGGGGTTAAGTCAACACACTTTCTCACAACCATTTGGCATAAGTACTAGCACATGTCAAGGAAAAGCCTAGCCCAATGCAAGTCATCTAGTCAGTTACATCAACTCAGGTCCAGATACTTCCATTCCTCGTCCCTGACGATCCTTTCCGGTATCCTTTCCACTAGAGTCCTAATAGTCCCTGACTACGGACTCATCAACCCTATTGCTTATCCACATATGGTAAACGGGAAGCTCTCATGTCCCCTCACGGATCATTTCACCGGTCTTGAGCGCCCATGAGCCCAAGTCTAGCCATATGCAACCCTCCAATAAATGGCCCCCACAATGTGATTCCCGTCCTCTCACGGGTTGGTTACCGGTCTTGAGCGCCCGTGAATCCCCATTGCTACCATGGGTCGTTTGGTCTTAATACCCTTCCGAATCGGGTCTAATATAACAGGGGTATATCCTAGCCAAACACTGTTAGACATCCCTAGGTATGACAACCATTGATTCGGGAAAGTGTCGATGGGCAACCACGGAAACATCCCATACTATTTCCGATAATGTCCAAGGACAGAAGTGTCAAAAGGACACCTCCCAATCCCAAACCAAACTTAATCAAACACATTCTCAGATCAGTCATGACATACACAACCAGTAGTTCATCATATAAAAGAGAATGTAAAAGCAACATCAGATTAAGCAGTAATAAGTAATTCATATAACATGAATAATGAAAAAGATGATATAAACAAGTGCTAGTGTTCCCACAGTAGGAGATCAGAATTAAAATACAATAACAGTAGGTAATCTCATATTTTCATAAAGTAGAAACCAGAGAACAAGCAATCTATGTAGTTAAGGAATTAACTGTCCTTACCTTCTAACTTGGATGGGATCTTAAAGAATCAAGTATGATCTTGACTAAACCTGAGAAGACAGTCCTAAACAAGTGCACACAACATGTTAGGAAAGATGCATAAAGGAAAAGATCATAAATCAATCGAAACAGACCAAGATTGAGGTTGCTGTACTCATTGGTCGATTGATTGGTCTGCTGGACCAGTCGACCAATGAGTGGACCAACGCAGACAGTGGCCTGCAAGAATCCGAATTTTGAGAATCCAGAACCGAATTCGATTGTTCAAAAGGGTACAAATCAGAGGGGAATTATTATGATAGTATTCTAGGGTATAGAGGATATCAAATCATAAATCAAATCAAGTTCCCAAATTATAACCTAGGAACACAAAGGTTAACTTACTAGGTTAAACATAGATTATGAGAGAAAAATATTATAATCAAAGATTCAAGAATTAGGATATGAGGATTACAGATATAGTAAAGAAAACACATTGATTGGGTTACCATGATTAAACTAAAGGTTCTTGATCTTACCCAAGAATTAGGGTTTTACCCTTTTTGGTTCCCTCGGAAAATAATTGTGAGATCTGGATGAAGGGAGATAAATTGTTAGCCAAGAATACCAAGAAGGGTCATTCAATGATGAAGTTTAGGTTAACACAATATTACTCAAGAAGATTTTCCTTCACAAGGGAGGTTACCAAAAGCTCTCCAGACGATCTCACAGGTTAGGGTTTCAAAGGATTAGGGTTAGGGTTTCGAAGATTTCACTGGCTGAGGTTAAGATCATGATGAGATCATGGAATAGATGGTTGCAAGAGTGCATCATCTTCTTCCTGATCTCAACGAAGAACAGAATTAAAGAAAGAAAATCAGAGGTAGAAGAAAGAGTGAGTGAAATCATACCTTTGCCGTAGGAAGATGAAGAATTCTTCAAGTCTTTGCGAGAAATCACCAAAGAATGCAAGGGAATGGGTTAGATAAGGGTTCTAACTCGTTCCAGAGGCTTAGGAGGCAGAGGAGGCGGAGTATTCCCGAGATTAGACTTAAATAGAAGAGACAAGATTCAAATTTCAAAGACAGAATCAATTGGTCGATTGATTGGTCGATTGGTCCAATCGACCAATGAGTCGACCAATCAAGACAGCAACTTCAAAACAGGGAATTGAAGGCTCAGATCAAGTCCAAACATCAAGGGGTTTTGCACACACCTAGAGTGACATACCTAGGAGTTAGAAATGCCTTCGAATCAATACATAGACCACTCTATGACCATCAACTAATCCAATCTTCATCCGGGTGCAGCTTCCACCATTGGGACACTGGCATCAACACTCATGGATTCCAATCCAGCCATCAAGTCTTCAACAGAAATAGCCCAAAGATGACTTCTTGCCTTACTTCGGGTCACTGGACCTACAAATAACAAAGTTTCCGGATTAGGGTCAGGGCTGGGTTTCACACTAGGCATATAAGAGTTCCCAATTCCATGTATGTGTATGCTGGTTGATTAACTGTGTGACTTTGGTTGGACAATTCGTGGCAGAAGGATAACAGCCCATATCCGGGAGAGCATCCATAATCCAATTAGAAGTCTAGGGATTAATGAGTTCGTCATTGCTTACCTGCATGAACATACCCTGTTTTATGAGATCACGACCCATCATGATAGATCGCCAACCCCACGAATCAGTTGCTTGAGGTTGTACTTCCAAGAAGCTATTGTGTTTACAATATTTGTACAACATAAGTTGTCCCCACAAAGAATTTGGGGACATGAGTAACTCCCATGCCTTCCGAGACAAAAGCACTAGGTTGAAAGCGTGAAGGTTTCCGAAATTCAGCCCACCTTCAGATTTTGGAGTGTAGATCGTGTGCCAATCCACTGTGTGAACTTGTTGTTTTTCACCATTAGACCAATAAAAACTTCTCATATATTTCTCCATCTCCATCAATGTAGCTGCAGGAAACTTGAAGCAAGACATGAAATGGGAGGGCAAGGCTGCCAGGGTAGATTGGATGAGAACTGCCTTCCGAGGAAAAGAAAGGAGCTTAGTCTTCCATCTTTGTAAGCACCTAGATACTCGCGCTAATAGAGTAGCACAATGCCCAAATATATATCCATTTCCGACGTTGGGGTGATATGGAAATGAGTGGAGATAGCCCTCTTCATACTAGCTGTTGTGCTTGGACTATAGTGTTCCCTTGTTTTTTGAAAATTTAGTTCCTGTCCCTACAAGGAACAGTAATCCTAGATTATCCAGCCGAAGGTGCTAGCTTCTGACTTCTTGGCTTAACCCAATAAGATTAAATCATCTGCAAATGCAAGGTGCGATAACCTGTCACCTCCCTACGGTAAAGGAATGCCTTTAAAAATCTTCTGTGCGACAGCAAGCTCAATATGAGAGGATAATAGCTCGACGCACAGGATAAAAAGATACAGGGATAGAGGGTCCCCCTGCCAAAGGCCTCTAGAGGGAGTGATGCTGCTAGAAATGGATCCATTAATCAAAAGAGAATAGTGACTATTTGCACATAGAACATTATCCATTTAATCCATTTAGGTGGAAAACCATAAGAGCAGAGGGCTTGTTTAAGAAATCCCCATTCCAGCCTGTCGTAGGCTTTGCTCATATTCAGCTTGACTACCATAAGTCCTGTCTTTCTGCTTTTGTGCTGATGGATTTTAGTAAGGAGCTCATGAGCGATCAGAACGTTATCTTGAATATGCCGCCCTTTGACAAAACCATTTTGATGAAAAGAAACCACATGAGGAATAACATGTTTCAGCCGGTTCACCAAGAGTTTTGAGATGATCTTGTAACTCATATTGCAAAGACTAATGGGCCTAAAGTCTCCCACCGTCTGTCATACTTAGGTAAGAGAGTAATAAACATAGCATTATGAGATAATGTAAAAGTACCTATGTGAAAGAATTGAAACACCATCGCCTCTACATCAACTTTAATAAAATCCCATGCATTCTGATAAAACATACCTAGAAAACCATCAGGACCTGGAGATTTTAGGACATTGGCACCAAAGACTGCCTCTTTAATTTTTGCTGTCGTGAATGGGCGTACCAACCAAGATTTATCTTCCTTAGAAACCCAATTAGCAATGGGTGCAAAATAAGATTTTGAGGACATAGCATGGGCGGAAGAAAATAAATGTTTGAAATGATTCTCGAAAGCTGAAGCTATATCTCCATGTTCCGTGAAGCCATTATGATTGAGTAGCCTGATCTTATTCCTTGTCTTGCACACCATGGTACTTTGACGAAAATAGCGGGTATTGCGGTCTCCATGCATCAGCTAGTCTAGCCTAGATTTTTGCCGCTACTTGTCTATTTGTTGCTGAAGGTTCAATTTTAATAATGCTAGCCTTCTCTATGCTTCAATAATATCAGTTTTCTGATCTATCAACCAAATCTACACTTTCATGAACAACAATATATTTTCAGATAACGTCCTCCTTGAGCTCAAGCCGTTTCACTGTCTTCGTATTCTAGTTGCACAAATAAGAGGAAAACATCAATCATTTCTTAGCCAGAGTGTAGGAGGGAGATCCTTTAAACGGAGTGGCCCAAGTTTGATATAAAATAGCCGAATAAGTGACTTCATGAGTCCAAAATATCTCGAATCGGAATGGCTGAAAATGAAAAGCAGATTAGGATACTGTATGCATACATAAAGCTTTATGGTCTGAGTGGGCAACCAAAACATGCGATATAGAGACCTCTAGAATTTTGAAAGCCTCTCCATATTGCAAACCACCCGGTCCAAAAGTCCCTAAATACAATGAGTGTCCTAGTTAAATGTCCAGAAGTCCTTGGTGCTTAATGTACCCAAATGGGAGGGCATAAAGCAAGACTAAAACGAGGTGGTATCAGAACAATAGATTCTGTAGACTAGAATGGCTGACAACATAGGAATTTGAGAAAAGAAGGGTAGACTGGGAGAAGGTTAATTGTGATTCAGTGAAATGATTGATTATGCAATGTTAGGGATAGTGATTGCTAAATTGAAAGGCTGATTATTTAAAATTGTAGAATTGAGATATTATGATATTTCTACAATTATCAAGTTGAACTATGTGAAATGAGTTATGAATTATGATTTATGAAAGTTTATGGAGCTTTGTGTGGTAACATGACATGGCTTCAATAGCAGATAGGGAAGGAGTTAGCCAGGGCACAAGAGGAGAAGCTAGGGTTCCTACCCCAAGCCCAATAGCTGATCCAGCCCCTGGTGGTGCGACCCAGATTGGGGAATTCATGGGAGCACTCAGAAATTTAGCCAGTCTAGTACAGAGATAGGCTGATCAGATAGATCAAATTACTCAAGTAGCTGAGGGAGGAGGCAGAAGAAGAAAAAGAGAAACTGAAAAAGATTTTGAAGATGATTTAAGAGTCTTAAAGGATTTCAAGAATTTTTATGAGAAGGAATTTAAAGGAGATAGTACTAATCCTGCTATTGCTACATGGTGGATCAGGGATATGGAGAAAGCATGATATGCCATCAGGTGGACTGATTCTCAAAAGGTGATGTGTGCCACATATATCCTTACTGGTGAAGCTAATGCATGGTGGCAGTCAACTAAACCTATCATTTTGGTTGCATATGGAGAAATTACATGGACCATATTTAAGGAAGAATTTGATAAGAAGTATTTTCCTCCACATGTGAAGACTAAGAAGATATCTGAATTCATAAATTTGAAGTAAGGCTCCATGTCAATTATTGATTATGAAAGGAAGTTTGAGGAACTCTCTAAGTATGCACCTCACATGATAAGTACTGAAGAAATGAAGGCCCAACAGTTTGAGCGAGGGGTTAGGGCTGATATACAAAGCTCTGTGGGTTTTCTTCAATTGAAGACATATACTGATGTGGTGCATTGATCTCAAATATACGAAAGCATTATGAAGGCAGAGGGACAAAATAGAGAGGAAAAGAAAGGGAATGACCGAAGGCCTTTTAAATTTGGAGGATTTAGAAATAAATTTGTGACAGCTCAAGGGAAAAGGCCCCAAGGCAAGCAACCACAGGAGAATTAAAATTGTCCTAAGTGTGGAAAGAAACATTGGGGGAGGTGCCTTTTTGGCACATCTGTGTGTTACAAGTTTGGGGAGGAAGGCCATTTAGCTAGAGAATGCCCCACTCTAAGAGAGCAACAAGAGCGAGGACAAAAAGGAAATTTTGGGGTCCAAGGATTTAGAAAGGGAAAGGAAATTGAAGATTCTCAGAGGGCTAAACACCCTGGATAGCTTTTTACTATGACCCAAAGGCAGGTTGAGGACTCTGAGATAGTAGTTGCAGGTATGATGTTTTATGCTATTAATTTATTTAATAATGTTTATGTTTAATGAAATGAAATATTAGATGGATTAATAGCTAAAATGCTTGCTTTGTTGTTTTGATATGCTATTTGGTTTAATGTGATACTAGGAATGTTTAAAATTGCTGATGAGATTGCATACACCCTCTTTGATTCTGGTTCTACCCACTCATTTATATCACATGATTTTGCTTTGAAATTGAAACTAGAACTTCAACCAATGGATTATGTGTTACATGTAGCCACACCATCTAGTAGTGTGATGGAAGCAATTGAAATGGTTGAATTGTGCGAACTTGATTATGAGGGAAGAAAGTTGGGGGCTGATCTGATAGTTATAAATTTGAAGGATTTTGATGTAATTCTTGGAATGGACTGGCTAGCTGCAAATCATGCCAGTGTTTTATGTTATGAGAGGATGGTGATACTAAGACCTGTAGGGGAGCCTGAGATTCAATTCTCAGGGTTGAAAATAAAGTCTTCCCAACAAGCATGATCTTAGCTATTCAAGCCAAGAGATTGCTCAGATAGGGATGCCAAGGGTGTTTAGCTTCTATGCAAGATCTGGAAGTAATTAGGGTGGCTTTACCTGAAGTACCGGTGGTGAAAGAATTTCTTGATGTCTTCCCAAAAGACTTATCAGGGTTACCACTAGAAAGAGAAGTGGAATAAGTGGAATTTGCCATCGAGCTTATCCATGGCACAGATCCAATATCAAAAGCCCCATATAGAATGGCTCCAAAAGAACTGAAGGAATTGAAAGAACAATTGCAAGAATTGTTGGATAAGGGATTCATACATCCTAGTGTATCTCCTTGGGGAGCCCCAGTTCTATTTGTGAAGAAAAAAGATGGGATGTTAAGGATGTATATTGATTATAGGGAATTGAACAAAGTTACCATCAAGAACAAGTACCGCTTGCCTAGAATTGATGATCTGTTTGACCAACTACAAGGAGCAAAGGTATTCTCTAAAATTGACTTGAGGTCAGGCTATCACCAATTGAAGGTGAGGAAGAAGATGTGCCAAAGACTGCTTTCAGGACTAGATATGGACATTATGAGTTTCTTGTTATGCCTTCTGGGTTCACTAATGCACCAACAACCTTTATGGATTTAATGAATAGGGTGTTCCAAAATGTCTTGGATCAGTATGTTATTCTCTTTATTGATGATATATTGATATACTCAAAGAGTAAAGAAGAACATGAGGAGCATTTGAGAGCAATTCTACAAACCCTAAGAAATGAGAATCTTTATGCTAAGTTTAAAAAGTGTGAATTTTGGCTTGACAAGGTTGTGTTCTTAGGACATGTGATCTCTGCTGAAGGTATTATGGTGGATCCCAGCAATGTCCAAGCTATAATGGATTGGGCCAGACCAACTAATGTGACTGAAATAAGGAGTTTTCTGGGATTAGTTGGTTATTATAGGAGATTCATTGTAAGATTCTCTAAAATTGCAATGCCATTGACTCGACTCACTAGAAAAGGAGTTAGATTTGCTTGGGTAGATAAATGTGAGCAGAGTTTCCAAGAACTAAAGCGAAGATTGATAACTGCACTTGTCTTAAGTTTGCCATCTGGAACTGGAGGATTTGTTGTATATAGTGATGCATCAAGAAATGGATTGGGTTGTGTGCTTATGCAACGTGGAAAGGTCATCACATATGCATCAAGACAATTGAAACCCCATGAATAAAACTACCCAACTCATGATCTGGAGTTGGCAGCAGTTATCTTTGCATTGAAGATATGGAGACACTACTTGTATGGAGAAAAATGTGAGATATACACTGACCACAAGAGTCTCAAATATATCTTCACCCAAAAAGAATTGAACCTGAGACAAAGAAGATGGTTAGAATTATTGAAAGATTATCACTACAATATTAACTACCATCCTAGAAAGGCAAATGTGGTGGATGATGCTTTAAGTAGGAAGTCACAAGGATACTCTGCAGCTCTAATAACGAGTCAACCTCATCTTATAGAAGATGCAAGGAAGATGCAAATTGAAGTCATGCTTGGAGGTAAGGTTACAACATTGGTTGCAAGCTTGACTGTAAACCTTCCATTCTTGATCAGATTAAAGAAAAACAAAAAGATGATACTTTTCTACAGAAGATTAAGGGAAGAATGGAAAATGAAAAGTCGGTAGATTTTAATGTTGATTCAGCTGGAATTATTAAATATAAATCATGGTTGTGTGTGCCTCAGGATGAAGAGTTGAAACATGAACTGATGAGGGAAATACATAATAGCCCATACTCAGTACACCTTGGTGGGACAAAGATGTATCAAGACTTGAAAGAGAATTTCTGGTAGAATAATATGAAGAGGGAAATAGCGGAGTATGTACAGAAATGCATGACTTGTCAATTGCTAAAGGCCGCACACCAACGAGCCTCAGGTTTGTTACAACCCCTAGACATATCTGAGTGGGAGTGGGAGCATATTACCATGGATTTTGTCACCTCTTTACCAAGAACTCCACAAGGTTATAATGCAATTTGGGTAATTGTGGATAGACTGACAAAGTCATCCCATTTTCTACCCATCCAGACTAATTTCTCCCTAGACAAGTTGGCTAAACTTTATGTGAAGGAAATTGTGAGGTTACATGGAGTACCCAATTCTATTGTGTCAAATCGTGATCCTAGATTTACTTCTAGATTTTGGAAAAGTTTACAGAAGATGTTGGGCACTCAACTGAACTTCAGCACAGCTTTCCATCCTCAGACTGATGGACAATCTGAAAGGACTATTCAGATATTGGAAGATATGCTTAGGGCTTGTGTAATTGACTTCAAGGGTAGGGAAAGTGATCACTTATATTTAGTGGAGTTTGCCTATAACAACATCTACCAATCCACCATCGAGATGGTGCCCTATGAAGCATTGTATGTAAAGAAGTGTAGGTCTCAAATATGTTGGAGTGAAATTGGTGAGAAGCAAGTATTGAGACCAGACATAGTACAACAGACTTGTGAGCAGATAAAAGTAATACAAAAGAGAATGAAGACTACTCAAAGTAGGCAGAAAAGTTATGCCGATGTGAGGAGGAAGCCCTTGGAATTTGAAGTAGGCAATAAAGTTTTCCTGAAAATAGTACCAATGAAGGGTGTAGTGAGATTCGGCAAAAAGGGTTAACTAAGTCCAAGATATATAGGACCATTTGAGATTCTAGAAAGAATTGGAGCAGTAGCATATAGACTTTCCCTACCTCCAGATTTATCCAGCATATATGATGTGTTTCATGTTTCTATGCTGAAAAAGTATGTAGCAGACCCTGCTCATGTGTTACAATACGAACCATAGGAGTTGAAAGAAGATCTTTCCTATGAAGAAAAGCCAATTGAGATATTACAACGGAAAGAGAAGAAATTGAGAAACAAGGCGGTACCACTAGTGAAAATGTTGTGGAATAATCACTCGGGTCAAGAAGCCTCATGGGGAGTTTGAATCTGATATAAAGACTTGATATCCCCAACTTTTCCATTGATCAGGTACGCAAATTTTGAGGACGAAATTTATTTTAAGGAGAGGAGGATGTGATGCTCCGCATCTTCTTATATTATTATTTTATTATTGTGTGTGAATGTGTCAGTCTTTAAGATTATTAAAGGATTATGATAGTTGGTATGATGGTTTAATCAAATGGTTCGAGTGTAGTTAAAAAATAGCTTAAATGAGGCTAGATTCCAATTGATATGTTGGACGAGGTCAAACATAGCTTGTGGGTCCCACAACAGTAGAACTAGACTGAACTGAAAACGAGGAAAATAATCAGCATGATTTTATGAACTCAGAGGTACTAATATTAGCACCTCAGAGAGGGCCCTACGTAAGATAATAGAGTGGGCCCATGAATCCATAGAAGCCCACTAAATATATATATGTGTATACATAATATATATATATATATATAATATATATATATATATATATATATATATATATATATATATATATATATATATATATATATATATATATATATATATATATGTAAGAGATAAAGAGGAGAGAGAGGAGGGAATGACACCTCCCCCTCTCTCTCACCTAACATGGTGAGTTGTTAGGAAATGGGAATGAGTTTGTGGCATGTATCAAGAGAAGAAAGAAAGAGAAATAGCAAGAGGTGGCAATTTTATTCAAGTGATAACATGGTAATAACGACATATAGATATATTATGATTCTTATTCAATTAAGGGAAAAGCAAACAAGGGAAAGGCTTTATGAATAGCGTGGAAATAGAAGTACAGAGAGATTGTTTCTGCATGTAACTACAAAAAACAGAAAAATAAAAGAGAAGTATAGAAAGAGATTAAGAGAGAGAAGACAAGAATTTCATATTTCAGAAACGTGTAGAAGATGCTTAAGGAGGAAAGAGAAGCAAGAGAAATAACATAGAGAAAGAGGAGAAAGTCGAAGAGGAGAGAAACAAGAGTGCATATCCTGTAGCATAATTAAGGAGAAGAGAGAGATGGTTTATGAAGGATTGAAAGCGACTTGTACTTGTACGTGCAACAAGAAGATAAACAGAAGATGAAGATTAAGAAGAGAAGAGAGAGAACGAGTGGAGAGAGAAGAAGATGGAAACAAAAGAAGAGGGATTAAAAGAGAAGCCATCAAAGGCCTTAGAGGAGAAGGCCTAGAGGAGAGAGAAGGAGTGGGCAAGAGAGGAGAGAGAGAAAGAAGTGGAGAGAGAGAGGAGAGAGAGAAGAGAAAGGCAAGAGAGGAGAGACAGGAAAACCGTGGGGAGGAGAGAGAAAGTAGGAGAGAAAAAATAATAAAAAAGGGGAAAATCTCCCGTTGGTTCTTGCGTAATCGAAATAGCCAGTAATTATTTGGGGTACTGGAGGGAGAGCGGACTTTATCAGAACCAGGTTCAAAACACGCACATATGGAACAGGGACAGGTAAATGATATTGACCAACCTATGTATGTTAAGTGAGTGATTCCCTTTAGTAGACATGTAACATTCACAGGATAACATAAAATTCATTTTATTTATTCGTTGATGCAATTTATGGAAAGTGCATGATATATGCCTTTGTGTATAGATAAAAAATGCATGGGATTAGATGATAGCTTAATAATTTGATTGAACTGTTTGAATTGGAATGCTGATAGTGTTCTTGAATTGTTAATCATGAATTTGAAACGATGTTTATGCATGTTAAACGTAGAATTAGCATGCTCTCATGTTTAAATGATTGGATTGTATGACTTGGTGTCTAGTTTTCCTCAGATGAGACCAAATGATGATTGAAATGCAAAATATATATTGAAATGGACAAAGCATGGTAATGCAATACTGGAATTGAAGATAAAAAGAGTAAAAGAAAAAGGAAAGGAAATGTAATGGCTTCTATAAGTCCTGGTACTTATGAAGCAAGACTGAAAAGTGAAAAGATTGAGTCTGTGTTGATGGCAATTCACGAGGTGTACACGGCCTTGTGCCTAGAAGCCACTTCGGTGGTGAAGAGACAGAAGCCACTTCTGTGGTGAAGAGAAAAGTATATCCTTTGGATTTGCCTAGGCTCAAGACTATAATGTCAAATAACATAAATGAAAATAAATGAAAGGAAAATTGAAATGCATAATGTTATATGACTTTGATGTGATAATTGATACATGATGAATTGCCTGACTTACTTACATGGTTGTCTATATTGCTTACTGGGCCGTAACTCTCATTATTATAAATGTTGATATGTCCTCAGATATATGACATGGGCAAGGGTGCTGCCATCTGATAGTGCATTTTAAAGTAGAAGATGAAAAACTTTTCTTTTCTTTCTTTTTGTTGCAATTGATGTATTGCTTAACTAGACTGTAGATGTATATATTCCTTTGAGACTGTATGTACTGAACTAGACACTGGTGAAAGGTCAAATGTAAACATAACAGGATTTCAGACTGTGTATATATGTTTATGAGTCAAACTATCAAACAAGTTGTTTGCTTTGTTGTTGAGAATGTTTAGTTTAGCATTTTGTTTTAGTAGTTATAAACAGGTTGATAAAGAAAGGAATTGTCACGTGCCTTAGTTAAATGTCCATAATGTGGGCCCCACCAAGCCTGGAAAAATTGGGGCCGTGACAGAGGTACAGCGGGCCCACAAGCCCATAACGAAGCCCATTAATCTTTTAATTAAATATTAAATATATATATATATATATATATATATATATATATATATATATATATATAAATACTTAATCGTTTAAAGAGGAGAGACGGAGGGAGGAGGTGACACGTCTCCCCCTACCTCCTACTTACGTGGGAGCTTAAGAAAGTGGTGTTAAAAGTAGGATTTAAAATGAAAAACATAGTTTCTTATTTTTTGCGTGGGACATGAGTTGAAAGGAGAGAGAAGAGAAAGGTTTCAGATTTGAAGAAACAGTTAAAAGGAATTTTCAGGGGGATAGAGAAGAGAAAAAAGGAGTAAGAGGAGAGATTGAGAGAGAGAGAGAGAGAGAGAGAGAGAGAGAGAGAGAGAGAGAGAGAGAGAGAGAGAGAGAGAGAGATTGTGCTTGATTGTGCTTGTACGTGCAACAAGAAGATTAAAAAGAGAAGAGAGAGAACGAATAGAGAGAGGAGTGGAGAGAGAAGAAGATAGAAACAAAAGAAGAGGATTTAAAAGAGAAGCCATTAAAGGCCTTAGAGGAGAAAGCCTAGAGGAGAGAGAAGGAGTGGGCAAGAGAGGAGAGAGAGAAAGAAGTGGAGAGAGAGAAGAGAAAGGCATGAGAGGAGAGAGAGGAAAACCGTGGGGGAGGAGAGAGAAAATAAAAAGGGGAAATCTCCCGTTGGTTCCTGCGTATTCGAAATAGCCAGTAATTATTCGGGGTATAGGAGGGAGAGCGGATTTTAACGGAACCAATGGAACAGGAACAAGTAAGTGATATTGACCAACCTATGTATGTTAAGTGAGTAATTCCCTTTAGTAGCTACGCAACATTCACATGATAGCATAAAATCTATTTTATTTATTCGTTGATGCAATTTATGAAAAGTGCATGATATATGTCTTTGTGAATTGAACAAAAATGCATGGGACTGAATGACAGCTTATTGATTTGATTTAACTGCTTGAATTGGAATGCTGATAGTATTCCTGAACTGTTAATCATGAATTTGAAATGATGTTTATGCATGTTGAATGTAAATTATCAAGCTCTCATGCTTAAATGATTGGATTGTATGACTGGGTGTCTAGTTTTATTCAGATGAGACTAAATGATGATTGAAATGCAAAAGGTACATTGAAATAGACAAAGCATGGTAACGCAATACTGAATTGGAGATAAAAAGATTAAAAGAAAAAGAAATGAAATGTAATGGCTTCTGTAAGTCCTGGTGCTTAATGTACCCAAATGGAAGGGCATGAAGCAAGACTAAAAAGTGAAAAGATTGAGTCTATGCCGACGGCAATCCACGAGGTGTACAAGGCCTTGTGCCTAGAAGCCACTTCAGTGGTGAAGAGACAGAAGTCACTTCATTGGTGTAGAGAAAAGTATATTCTCTGGATTTGCCTAGGCTCAAGACTATAATGTTAGATAACATAAATGAAAATAAATGAAAAGAAATTTGAAATGCATAATGTTATATGATTTTGATGTGGTAATTGATGCATGATGAATTGCCTGACTTACTTACATGGTTGTCTATATTGTTTACTGGGCCGCAAAGCTCACTATTGTAAATGTTGACAGGTCCTCAAATATATGACAAGGGCAAGGGTGCTGCCACCTGATAGTGCATTTTAAAGTAGAAGATGGAAAACTTTTCTTTTATTTCTTTTTGTTGCAACTGATGTATTCGTTTAACTAGACTGTAGACGTATATATTCTTTTGAGATTGCATGTACTAAACTAGACACTGTTGAAAGGTCAAATGTAAACATAGTAGGACTTTAGACTGTGTACATATGTTCATGAGTCAAACTGTCAAACAGGTTGTTTGTTTTGTTCTTGAAAATGTTTAGTTTAGCATTTTGTTTAGTAGTTATAAACAAGTTGATACAAAAAGGAACTGCCACGTGCCCTAGTTAATTGTCCATGATGTGGGCCCCATCAAGCCTATGAAAACTAGAGTTGTGACAGAGGTGGGGCCCACATTATGGACATTTAAGTAGGGCACGTGACAATTCCTTTCTTTATCTGTCACGCCCTCCCAGCCGGTACCCTATCTGGCATACCCGAGAGTGTGATCCACAGCCCGAAGATCAGGTATCGAGTGATCAACCTCCCACATAAACAATAACATAATCATGAACAACCATAACAAGAGTGCGGAAGATAAATCATAGATCCAATAATGAAAGAATGAATCATAAACGAATCGGAATAATAGACATAATCAGAGTATCAAACAGATAAGTAAAGTGAAGCAAAAATCCCACTTTACATCCAGCGGAAAAGTAGCTCTAAAGAATAAACTAGATAAAAGCTAATCCCAAGAGCAAGTACATTGGGTAACTAAATTATTCTCCACTTTGTAGACGACATCCTTGTAGGTGTAGATCTCATAAATAGCACAAGGACGCTTCCACTCAATGGTCGGACTAAGCATCGTACGGAGCATAACCACCCGCGGGATCTTCGTAGTAATTGTGGTAACCGCAATCACCTTCCCCGGAGATATGTCTCTTCGCCTTGCGCTTCCTCATAGGAACCGTCATAGTACTCAAGACTGCAGGATAGTCTAACAACATTGTACAATAAAGGAATGAGTTTCAAAGAAACTCAAGAAGGCGCTTAAAATCCATAATAACATAAATGGCAGAATTCCGTAACAAACATAAATGCAATATGATATGAGACAAACAATGAATGAATGAATCTAACTCTAAGTATGCTGGTCTCTATTGGCGTACATGCTTTAAGTCATAGCACCGTACTTCTTTAGGAAAGTCCACTCACATCCTCAACCATTTAAGATATCTTGGATTCTCTCACGGATCATTTCACCGGTCTTGAGCAGCCGATTGGTAATGGGTCCTTCATCCCTCAGACAAACCTTGGCAGGGGGTTAAGTCAACACACTCTCTCACAACCATTTGGTATAAGCATCGGCGCATGTCGTGGTAAAACCTAGCCAAATGCAAGTCTTCTACTTGGTTACATCAAGTCGATCCAGATACTTCCATTCCTCGTCCCCGACGATCCTTTCCGGTATCCTTCACACTAGAGTCGGCCGTATCCTATGGCACCGACCAACTCGGACTACGGACTCATCAACCCTATTGGTTATCCACATATGGTAAACGGGAAGCTCTCACGTCCTCTCACGGGTTGGTTACCGGTCTTAAGCGCCCGTGAGCCCAAGTCTAACCATATGCAACCCTACCAATAAATGGCCCCCACAATGTGATTCCCGTCCTCTCACGGGTTGGTTACCGGTCTTGAGCGCCCATGAATCCCCATTGCTACCACGGGTCGTTCGGTCTCAATACCCCTCCGATTAGGGTCCCACATAACAGACATCCTAGCCAAACACTACTAGACAATCCTATATATGTCATCCAACAGTTTAGGAAGGTGTCCAGAGGGCATCTCCGGAAATATCCCATAATATTCCCGTAGTAGTCCAAGGACAGTAAGTGTCAAAAGGACACCTCTCCTTTCCAAACCATACGTAAGCATACACATGCATCAATTCATATCATCACATATATGGTAACTCCATATATGGAAAGAAATCAATAATTACAATCACTTGTATAACATTGGTAAGTAAATCATACATGAATCAATTCAATATGAATAAGTAATGCTACCGTAATCAAAGTTATGCAACAGTAGTATATCATTGTAAGAATCTAATTTAGGAAACATATTAATGATATTCAAATATAGAAACTAGATTCATGCTATCTATGTAATTAAGGAAATAACCATCCTTACCTTTTATAACTCGCAAAGAATCCTAAGAAATCAAGTAAGATCTTGGCAAACTTGAGAAGAAGGTCCTAAACAAGTATATACAACATATTAGGAAAGATCCCTAGCAGAATATATATCAAAATATCCGAAACAGACCAATTCTGGAGTTGCTGTACTCATTGGTCGAGTGGATTGGTCGAGTGGTCCAACGACCAATCAGTCGACCAATGCAGATAAAGGAGCTTATAAAATCAGAGTTTTAAGATATGAAATCCGAATTTGGTGGTTCAAAAGGGTACTAATCAAGGGGTAGACTACATCAGTAGTATTCTAACATATAGGGGACCTCAAAACACTAATCAAATCAAGGTATCAAGATCCAAATTAGGAAACAAAAAGTTACCATAAATAAATCAAACATGGATCTTGATGAATTTTGAAATAGAAAACAAAGACAAGAACAATAGGAGGATGGATCATTGCTTTCGGTAATGAAAACATGAAAACATGCATAGGTCTTCATGGAATAAGGCTTAGAAGCATAAATCTAAATAAGGAAATAAAACCTACCATATATGTAACTATCATGCATCATGAAGAACACATAGTAAGGTAGAAGAGAACAACTAGAATTCTATGGATTATGGATCATAGAAAGAAAACACAACCATTAACCACTAACATGATCAATGAAAGAAGATCCAAAGAGATCGGAATTCAGATTAGAAGATTAACAGAGATTAAATCATGGTTTGATCATGAATCCTTCAAAAGCTTGCAATGATCATGGTTAAGATCATTGTTCTAGCCTTAAATCCTTAGGATGATCATGAGAACATGTTCAGAGATGTTTGCAACAGAGGATGCAGCATCTCTTCTACTGTCTCAACTCAAAAAGGAAAGAAAAACAAAGATGGAGGAGAAGAAGAGAGAGTAGACATACCTTTTGATGCAAAAAGAAGAGTTCCGACGAAGATCCGCCAAGAAAACTCCAAGGATGCAAGAGAGATGACTTGCAGAGGTCTTTGGTCTGCTCCAGAGGGTTTGGAGGCAGCAAATACGAAGTGGACTCGAGGTTAGACTTAAATAGAGCAAGAATCAACCTAATTGCCAAAGACAAGACCCATTGGTCGAGTGGATTGGTCGACTGGCCCAACCGACCAATCACCGACCAATGCCGACAAAGAAGGCCAAAACAGGGAATTGAAGGCCCGGATCAAATCCAAACCTAAAGGGGTTTTGCACACAAGTCAAGTGACTTACCTAGTAGGTAGAAATGCCTTCAAACCAAGATAGAGAGCACTCCAAGTCCATCAACTAATTAGATCTTCATCAGATTCTGTTTCCATAAATAGAACCTCATCATCAACCTTCATGGATTCAAAGCCGTACACCAAGTCCTCTACCGGGATGGCCCAAAGCTGACTTCTTACTTTACTTCGGGTCATCGGACCTACAAATAACAAGGTTTCCGGGTCAAGGTTAGGGCTGGGTTTCACATTCTCCCCCCTTAAAGAAATTTCGTCCCCCGAAATTGAAAGCGTACTCGTGCTTCCAAAGAGGTAAGGAAACTTCTCCTTCATGTCTTCTTCCTTCTCCCAAGAAGCTTCTTCAGGGGTATGGTTCTTCCACCGAATCTTCACCAAAGGAATGGCGCGATTCCGCAGCCGCTTGTCCTTCCTATCCAGGATTTCGGCCGGTTCTTCATCATAGGTCAAATCAGCACTAAGTCCTTCAGTGCTTGCTGCAAAATGTGTTCCGGATTCTCTATGTATTTTCGGAGCATCGAAATATGGAACACATTGTGCACACCAGCAAGAGACGGAGGTAATGCTAATCGATACGCAACAGTCCAACCTTTTCCAAAATCTCGAAAGGTCCAATGTAACGAGGGCTAAGCTTTCCCTTAACATTGAATCTCATCACACCCTTCATTGGTGAGACCTTCGTAAAGACTTTCTCTCCAACTTGAAATTCCAAATCGGTCCTTCTCTTATCAAGATAAGATTTCTGTCTCGATCAAGCGTACTTAATCCTTTCTCTTATCATATCTACCATAGCACTTGTAGCTTCAATCATCTCAGACCTAAGACTTTTCTTTCACCTGCCTCACCAAGACAAAGGTGTCCTACAAGTACTACCATACAAAGCCTTGAATGGAGCCATGCCTATTGTTGCTTGATAACCGTTGTTATAGGCAAACTCAACCAAAGCTAGGTGTTCATCCCAATTACCACCCATATCCACCACACAAGATCTCGAGCATGTCTTCCAATGTCCGAATTGTCCGCTCGCATTGTCCATCGACCGTGGATGATGAGCTGTACTCAAGTTCAATTGGGTTCCCAAGGCCTTCTCGCAAACTATTCCAAAACCTTGAGGTGAACCTAGGATCACGATCCGAGACAATACTCAATGGCACACCATGCATTCTAACCACATTATCCACATAAAGCCCGGCTAGCTTATCCAGAGTATGAGTGATCTTCATAGGAATGAAATGGGCTGATTTGGTCAACCTATCAACAATCACCCACACAAAGGTCATTGCCTTTACTTGTCCGAGGCAAGCTAGTCACAAAGTCCATGGAGATATCTTCCCACTTCCAACTAGGAATAGGAAGGGGTTGAAGTAATCCAGATGGAGGTTGTCGAACGGCTTTCACACGCCGGCAAGTCTCACACTTGGCAACAAAATCATCAACATCCGCCTTTAGACCAATCCACCAAAAATGTTCCTTCAAGTCCTTGTACATCTTGGTGCTTCCCGGTGTACAAGAAAGACCGACCGGTGTGCTTCCTTCAATATTTCTTTCTTAACTTCATCGCTTGCAGGCACACACAGCCTTCCTCTAAACAACAAAGCACCATCCATGGATATACCAAAGTCGGGGTCCGACTCAGATTCGAAGAAATCTTCTCAACTTTGGTCAAAAACTCTTGATCGTAACTCACAGAGCAACAATCTTATCTCTAAGACCAGATCTTGCCGTCATGGCGTAAAGAATAAAATCAGAATTCTCGTGGACGATTTCCAAACCAAAACTCTCAATAGAAGACCACAATGGTAAACTCAAAGCATTCAAATCCAAAGTCTTCTTCCTGGTTCTTCCTACTAAGAGCATCAGCAACAACATTTGCTTTCCCAGGATGATACCGAATATCACAATCATAATCGGAGACGAGTTCCAACCATCTCCTTTGTCTCATGTTCAACTCCTTTTGGGTAAAGAAATATTTCAAACTCTTATGATCCGTGAAAATGGCAATCTTCTCACCGTAAAGATAATGTCTCCAAATCTTCAAAGCAAAGACAACGGCGGCAAGTTCTAGATCGTGAGTGGGGTAATTCCGCTCATAATCCTTCAATTGCCGAGAAGCATAGGCTACGACCTTGCCATGTTGCATCAAGACACAACCCAAACCAATCTTTGACGCATCGGTATAAACCGTCATACCACCGGAACTATCGTATAGTCAAAACCGGGGCACTTGTCAATCTATCTTTCAACTCTTGGAAATTCTTCTCACAAAGCGCCGACCAAACAAACTTCTCTTCTTTCCCCGGTCAACTTAGTCATAGGAGCAGCCAACCGAGAAAAGTTCTCAATAAACCTTCGGTAGTAACCCGCCAATCCAAGAAAACTTCTTATTTCCGTTATCGACTTCGGTCTCTCCCAATCAGCCACAAACTTGGACCTTTTCAGATCGACACGAATACCTTCGGCTGAAACTACATGACCAAGGAAAACCACTCTCTTAAGCCGTAAATCACACTTGCTAAACTTAGCAAACAACTTCTTTTCCCGCAACCTTTGCAAAGTGAAACTTAGATGACTCGCATGCTCTTCTTCGCTCTTCGAATAGATCAAGATGTCATCAATGAAAACAATCACAAACTTATCAAGCACATCATGAAATACTCGGTTCATGAGGTCCATGAACACCGCAGAGCATTGGTCAATCCGAAGGGCATGACTCTAAACTCGTAGTGACCATACCGCGTTCGGAAAGCTGTCTTGAAGATATCACTAGACTTCACTTTCAATTGGTGATATCCGGACCTTAAGTCAATCTTCGAGAACACAATCGCACCCTTCAACCGATCGAAGAGATCATCGATTCTGGGCAGCGGATATCTATTCTTGATAGTCAACTTATTCAACTCACGGTAGTCGATGCACAAGCGCATACTACCGTCTTTCTTCTTGACGAACAAGACCGGAGCTCCCCAAGGTGACACACTAGGCTGTACGAAACCTCTATCAATGAGCTCATTCAACTGATTTTGCAACTCTTTCAACTCGCAGGGGAGCCATCCTATACGGAGCTTTAGATACCGGAGCGGCACCAGGGACGAGATCAATAGAGAATTCGACATCTCTCGTCCGGAGGCACTCCCGATAGGTCATCGTGGAAGACATCAACAAAGTCGCAGACAACTCGACTTCGTCGACTCTTTTCTCCACTATACCCTTGCCTTCGATGAAGCATCATCCACTAGGGCATAGACTTGCATCAAGCAGATAAAGACCTTCTTACAAACCCTTCTCTTTTCACCTTGAAATTCAAAGACCGGACTTCCACAAATATGGAACTGAATCTTCTTTGAGGAACAAAGGAACACAAACTTTGTGGGCCGTCAACCAATCAATTCCCAAAATAACATCGAAGTCCTTCATGTCAAGAATCACAAAATTGGCTTCCAAGTTCTTCTCACCAATCAACACAGACATTTAGATAACCCCTTATCTAGTTTCACAACAGACCAGTAGGGTGTACTAATCAATAAACAACTAGACAACTTCTCGTGGATTAGGTTAGTCTTCTTGATGAATGCAGATGACATGAACGAATGAGATGCACCCGTATCAAATAAGACAAATGCAGAAAATAGAAGCGACTAACAATGTACCCGTAATCACATCATGGCTTGGATCCCGCTCAAGATCGGAAATACTGAAAACTCTACCAGAGGGAGGAGCAGGAGCACTCTTCACCACCGGGGCAGGCTGTCAAGGCCGCCGCTTCGGACAGCACGAGCAAAATGACCAGCTTGCTTGCAGTAGAAGCAAACAGATTGCCGGATCCAACAGGGGTGGCTGCAACAGAGGGCTTCCGAACAAAAGGCCTTGCACTCGCACTTGCACTTGCACTTGCATTTGCTGGTGGTCGGTTTCCGCCATACCGTTTAAACCGGCCGGGCTGCTGAAAACCCGTGTTCCGACTTCCACACTCTTAGCCCGAAAGGTAGGAGTGGGGTAGGGTGTAGGTCTCACATAACGACGGTCATTGCGATCCACCAAACCAGAATTCCTTGATCGCCAAGGCTTTTGCACACGAGCACTTTCCTTCTCTCGTTTCTTCCAACTTCTTCGAGTTCTCGCACCACTTGAGCATAGCTCACTATAGGCCGGACCGTGAGATAAGCTTTAATGGCAGGCGCAGTCCTTTGAAGAACTTCTTTGCTTTGGCGAGGTCTTCCTTCAAAGAATCTGAGCAAAGAAATGAAGCTCCTCGAACTTCCGTTGGTACTCCAACACGTACAAAGTTCCTTGAGTCGAATCATAAACTCAGCTTCCTTTGCATCCTTCACCGCCTCGGAAAGTAGTTCATACAAAAAGCCTCTTTGAATAACTCCCAAGTTACAACTCCCGCATGCAAACCTTCCAAAACAGACGAGTGGAGATCCACCATGCATCAGCCTTCTTGTTGCAACTTCTCGCTCAAAGAAACAAAATCTTCTCGAGCTTCCGAGCATTGCAGATGCCGGAAAGCCTTCTCCAACTCACGAAGCCACTTGTTAGGAAACAAGGGGTCCTTGGTAACTCCAAGAAAGTGGGTACTTGCATCTTCGTAAAACTCTCCATCAAAGTAGTATGAGGAGTTCCAAATAAACCTCCCGCATTCAGGATCACGGCATGAGGATTCACATTAGCACCAGCCCGGGTCTCATTATGCAGAGTCATGAAACCCACCAACATCTCGGTTGAACTGAGCCGCTTGTCGCCGCATCATATTGCCCATAATATTGGCAATATCTCCCAAACTTCCAACATTCGGGGCACCAGTGGATCTCATGAGTACCCCGATCAGCATTTGGTATCTCACCACCTCCATGAGGTACTTCACCACCTCCCCCGAGGTATTTCACCACCTCCATGACCACCGGATTCACCACGCCCACTTCTCGTAGTAACCATTCTCGCAAAACCGAGAACATCAAAATACCGAATTTCGAAGATTCAACATAAACCACAAGTCCAAATGATTTGAAAACTTAAATCATGCTCAAAAATATCCATATAGTCATCAAACAATATTCCATAAGGCAAAAATCACATTTTCCAAAAATTCAACAGCAAATGAGGTCACCGTGACCATTGGTCGAGTGGTTGGTCGAGTGACCCAACGACCAATCACCGACCAATGAAGACAGTAATGCGAAAATTCGCATTATAAGCCTCATTTCCACATTCCAACCTCATTCTAACTTCTTCCAAAGGTGAGAGAGCTCTAGGGAAAATATCCAAGAGTTCCCACAAGTGTTCTTGAGGTGATTTAGTGCTTCAACAACAACACCACAACACACCATCTTCACAAACAAGGTAAATCTCTCATTCTTTCTTCCATTTTCATCTTCTCATGCTTGCATTTCAATAAAACCATGCTTTACTTGTATCCAATGCTAGAAATCATGCTTAGGAATGCTTAGAAACATATTCCCTAGGTTTTAAACACAATGACATGCATAGACAACAAGTTTTAACACATTTGGTGCTCATCTCGCAAAGTTTTATACCGAAATCGATATCTTTAGAAAAATTTCGTTTTCTCTCAAAACCGCTTGAAATTTTCGCACGAGATCAAATGCTACATGCTCAAGATGACATTGTAGATAGGTCCATACAATTTGATTTAACCAATTTCAACTTTTCAAAAATCCAATTTTGACCTAAATTGCAAAATCCCCAAATTTCCTTCTTGCTGAATTTTTCGCTTTAATCCAAGTTTTCGATCGATTTTCATCAAAACAACTTCATAGACATGAAATTCCAAGTATTGTGCACATGCTAGTATGTTCAAATCAAATTTCCCCCAAATTTGAAATTTTCCGAAAAATTACGAAAATACCCTTTTGGCTCAAATCTTGAAATAGCACTAATTGGAAATGTCTCTTGTCTCTTCCACAGATACATCATGCGTAGGGGAGGACGAGGAGGAGGTAGAGGTCGAGGTCGCATCGTAGGTGCTCTTAGGGGCAGAGGTCGGTTCCTTTCGAGCCTAGAGAGGAGGTTAGGAGACCGGACCTATTTGACACACCTCAGCCGAGTTTCGTACGAGGCCTACTTCAGCTATTGTAACATCGAGATGGGGCGTCTACTTCACTTACGCCAGCTCGTAGCCTTTAGGATCCGGCAGAGGTTCGACACTTTACAAAGGGACTCACCTCTTCACCGAGGATTTGCCGGTATACCCGGAGCTAGTGAGGTTGTTCTTCAAAGAACCTTACTTACACAGAGGAGGCTCGGGGCCGTGGACATCCACTCGCACTTGTCCTCGTGGAGCAGTGGTCCTTCGCACTCGGATTCGCTTCTCTACCCGGACACCGGCCGAGATCTTGCAGGTCCCTTACTATCCACAAAGCAGGGTGTGGATACCCGCAGGAGCAGATCCGGACAGCCATCCGATGCCGTACGAGCTTCGCGAGATATGCTCTACGCTATGGGATAGCCGCCGATGCTTCACACCGTGGACTAGCGGACGGATGACGGGTTCTCGCACGTATTATCGGTCGCATAGTCGGCCGAAACATCATGCCGAAAGCCGGACATCACCATCGGGTCACAAAGATGGAGGCCTTGGTCATTTACCGCATCTACATGGGCTTCGAGATCGATCTCTCCTACATCATTCAGCAGGTCATGCCGGACTTAGTTCTCGCGGCCTAGCATGCGGAACCTTTGCTATGGGAGGCTTCCGACTTTGATCTTCAGGCATTTCGGGGTGAGTTTCGAGGATACTCCGATGGACACTAGATCACAGGATACCCCATTGGGACTCGGACCATTCGACGATGAGACTACATCGCTAGAGAGATCTCCCGGTCCGGAGGGTGAGGATGATGATGAATCGTAGGATGAGGATCAGGGATCGAGGATGGAGGAGAGGATATCGGTCCCGATAGTGATGATCAGGCCGGAGATGATACAGATATGCGCGAGGCCGAGCCCGTGCATCACGAGTTTCCTTCATCACACTTCGAGGCAGGCGGCCCTTCACATGCGGTTCCGAGACTTCAGATCTTGGTGCACAGATGAGATCGATGACTTCCATGCTAGAGAGGATGGAGGTCGACAGAGCAGATGTACGAGAGGATGGAGTCTCGACAGACAGATAGAGCATCGTGTGACTCAGCTAGCAGAGGAGTTCGTGAGCATATAGAGATCGAGTAGATCACCTAGATAGACCGTACCTTAGGATTTTCCATTTATGCATTTCAGATGTAATCATTGTAAAAACTTTTGAAATTAATGAAGTTCATTTTGTTTCTCTTTAATTATTGTATGTTATGCACTTTTCTTTTCCTTGCATTAGTGACATTTGTTCAAGTATAATTATGGTATGTTATTCGTAAATGTTCTCATTATGCCTCAAAGTTCAAGTTTCTAATTCAAGTGTTCTATTATTCACTTCTAAGAGTAGAAGAGTCATTTCGGATCAATGACTCAGAAATGTTCAGCTTGTTGTCTTTTGTGGTTAGGATCTCCTCGAACCTTGGGCTCGATACCAATCATCACGCCCTCCCAGCCGGTACCCTATCCGGCATACCCGAGAGTGTGATCCACAGCCCGAAGATCGGTATCGAGTGATCAACCTCCCACATAAACAATAACATAATCATGA
Organism: Hakea prostrata; assembly: GCF_041222555.1. Taxonomy (NCBI): domain Eukaryota; kingdom Viridiplantae; phylum Streptophyta; class Magnoliopsida; order Proteales; family Proteaceae; genus Hakea; species Hakea prostrata. The sequence continues at coordinate 52,272,386 of NC_142604.1, forward strand.
ACAATCATAACAAGAGTGCGGAAGATAAATCATAGATCCAATAATGAAAGAATGAATCATAAACGAATCGGAATAATAGATATAATCGTAGTATCAAACAGATAAGTAAAGTGAAGCAAAAATCCCACTTTACATCCAAATGGAAAAGTAGCTCTAAAGAATAAACTAGATAAAAGCTAATCCCAAAGAGCAAGTACATTGGGTAACTAAATTATTCTCCACTTTGTAGACGACATCCTTGTAGGTGTAGATCTCATAAATAGCACAAGGACGCTTCCACTCAATGGTCGGACTAAGCATCGTACGGAGCATAACCACCCGTGGGATCTTCGTGAGTAATTGTGGTAACCGCAATCACCTTCCCCGGAGATATGTCTCTTCGCCTTGCGCTTCCTCATAGGAACCGTCATAGTACTCAAGACTGCAGGATAGTCTAACAACATTGTACAATAAAGGAATGAGTTTCAAAGAAACTCAAAGAAGGCGCTTAAAATCCATAATAACATAAATGGCAGGATTCCGTAACAATCATAAATGCAATATGATATGAGACAAACAATGAATGAATGAATCTAACTCTATGTATGCTGGTCTCTATTGGCAGACATGCTTTAAGTCATAGCACCGTACTTCTTTAGGAAAGTCCACTCACATCCTCAACCATTTAAGATATCTTGGATTCTCTCACGGATCATTTCACCGGTCTTGAGCAGCCGATTGGTAATGGGTCCTTCATCCCTCAGACAAACCTTGGCAGGGGGGTTAAGTCAACACACTCTCTCACAACCATTTGGTATAAGTACCGGCGCATGTCGTGGTAAAACCTAGCCAAATGCAAGTCTTCTACTTGGTTACATCAAGTCGATCCAGATACTTCCATTCCTCGTCCCCCGACGATCCTTTCCGGTATCCTTCACACTAGAGTCGGCGTGATCCTATGGCACCGACCAACTCGGACTACGGACTCATCAACCCTATTGATCATCCACATATGGTAAACGGGAAGCTCTCACGTCCTCTCACGGGTTGGTTACCGGTCTTAAGCGCCCGTGAGCCCAAGTCTAACCATATGCAACCCTACCAATAAATGGCCCCCACAATGTGATTCCCGTCCTCTCACGGGTTGGTTACCGGTCTTGAGCGCCCATGAATCCCCATTGCTACCACGGGTCGTTCGGTCTCAATACCCCTCCGATTAGGGTCCGACATAACAGACATCCTAGCCAAACACTACTAGACAATCCTATATATGTCATCCAACAGCTTTAGGAAGGTGTCCAGAGGGCATCTCCGGAAACATCCCATAATATTCCCGTAGTAGTCCAAGGACAGAAGTGTCAAAAGGACACCTCTCCTTTCCAAACCATACGTAAGCATACACATGCATCAATTCATATCATCACATATATGGTAACTCCATATATGGAAAGAAATCAATAATTACAATCACTTGTATAACATTGGTAAGTAAATCATACATGAATCAATTCAATATGAATAAGTAATGCTACCGTAATCAAAGTTATGCAACAAATAGTATATCATTGTAAGAATCTAATTTAGGAAACATATTAATGATATTCAAATATAGAAACTAGATTCATGCTATCTATGTAATTAAGGAAATAACCATCCTTACCTTTTATAACTCGCAAAGAATCCTAAGAAATCAAGTAAGATCTTGGCAAACTTGAGAAGAAGGTCCTAAACAAGTATATACAACATATTAGGAAAGATCCCTAGCAGAATATATATCAAAATATCCGAAATGCATCCAATTCTGGAGTTGCCGTACTCATTGGTCGAGTGGATTGGTCGAGTGGTCCAACGACCAATCAACGACCAATGCAGACATAGAGCTTATAAAATCAGAGTTTTAAGATATGAAATCCGAATTTGGTGGTTCAAAAGGGTACTAATCAAGGGGTAGACTACATCAGTAGTATTCTAACATATAGGGGACCTCAAAACACTAATCAAATCAAGGTATCAAGATCCAAATTAGGAAACAAAAAGTTACCATAAATAAATCAAACATGGATCTTGATGAATTTTGAAATAGAAAACAAGGACAAGAACTATAGGAGGATGGATCATTGCTTTCGTAATGAAAACATGAAAACATGCATAGGTCTTCATGGAATAAGGCTTAGAAGCATAAATCTAAATAAGGAAATAAAACCTACCATATATGTAACTATCATGCATCATGAAGAACACATAGTAAGGTAGAAGAGAACAACTAGAATTCTATGGATTATGGATCATGGAAAGAAAACACAACCATTAACCACTAACATGATCAATGAAAGAAGATCCAAAGAGATCGGAATTCAGATTAGAAGATTAACAGAGATTAAATCATGGTTTGATCATGAATCCTTCAAAAGCTTGCAATGATCATGGTTAAGATCATTGTTCTAGCCTTAAATCCTTAGGATGATCATGAGAACATGTTCAGAGATGTTTGCAACAGAGAATGCAGCATCTCTTCTACTGTCTCAACTCAAAAAGGAAAGAAAAACAAAGATGGAGGAGAAGAAGAGAGAGTAGACATACCTTTTGATGCAAAAAGAAGAGTTCCGACGAAGATCCGCCAAGAAAACTCCAAGGATGCAAGAGAGATGACTTGCAGAGGTCTTTGGTCTGCTCCAGAGGGTTTGGAGGCAGCAAATACGAAGTGGACTCGAGGTTAGACTTAAATAGAGCAAGAATCAACCTAATTGCCAAAGACAAGACCCATTGGTCGAGTGGATTGGTCGATCGGCCCAATCCGACCAATCACCGACCAATGCCGACAAAGAAGGCCAAAACAGGGAATTGAAGGTCCAGATCAAATCCAAACCTAAAGGGGTTTTGCACACAAGTCAAGTGACTTACCTAGTAGGTAGAAATGCCTTCAAACCAAGATAGAGAGCACTCCAAGTCCATCAACTAATTAGATCTTCATCAGATTCTGTTTCCATAAATAGAACCTCATCATCAACCTTCATGGATTCAAAGCCGTACACCAAGTCCTCTACTGGGATGGCCCAAAGCTGACTTCTTACTTTACTTCGGGTCATCGGACCTACAAATAACAAGGTTTCCGGGTCAAGGTTAGGGCTGGGTTTCACAGATATCCACTATGCAGAGGGGAGGGCGACGACGAGGTAGAGGTCGTGGTCGCATTGTAGGTGCACTTAGGGGCAGAGGTCAGGTTCCTTCAGAGCCTAGACAGGAGGTTAGGAGACCAGACATGTTCGACACACCTCGGAGCCGAGTTCCCCGTACGACGCCTACTTTAGTTACTGCAATATCGAGATGGGACGTCTACTTCACTTAAGCCAGCTCAGAGTCTTTAGGATTCGGCAGAGATTCGACACATTGCAGTGGACTCATCTCTTCACCAAGGATCTGCCGGTATACCCGGAGCTAGTGAGGTTGTTCTTCAGCAACCTTACTTACACAGAGGAGGCTCGAGGCCAAGGACATCCACTTAGACTTGTCCTCGGGAGCAGTGGTCTTCCGGACTCGCATTCGCTTCTCCACTCGAGCACCGGCCGAGATCTTGCAGGTTCCTTACTATCCACAAGCAAGGTGTGTGGATACCCGCAGGAGCAGATCCGGACAGCCATCCGATGCCGTACGAGCTTCGCGAGATATGCTCTACGCTATGGGATAGCCGTCGATGCTTCACTCCGTGGACCAGCGGACGGATGACGGATTCTCCGCACGGATTATCGGTCGCATAGTCACAGTGATGGAGGCCTTAGTCATCTACCGCATCTACATGGGCTTCGAGATCGATCTCTCCTACATCATTCAGCAGGTCATGCTGGACTTAGTTCTGCGCCCTAGCATGCGGAACCTTTGCTATGGGAGGCTACCGACCTTGATCTTCGGCATTTCGGGGTGAGCTTTGAGGATACTCCAATGGACACCGGTTCACAGGATAGTCTATTGGGACTCGGACCATTCGTCGGATGAGACCGCAGCAGCCGAGAGATCTCCCGGTCCGGAGGGTGAGGATGACGAGGAATCGAGAGGATGAGGATCGGGGTCAAAGGATGGAGGAGAGGATATCGGTCCCGATAGTGATGATAAGGCCGGAGATGATGCAGATATGCACGAGGCCGAGCCAGCACCACGAGTTTCCTTCATCACACTTTGAGGCGGTGGCCCTTCACATGCAGTTCCAGGAGACTTCAAATCTTGGGGCACAGATGAGATCGATGACTTCCATGCTAGAGAGGATGGAGGTCGGACAGGAGCAGATGTATGAGAGGATGGAGTCACGACAGGATAGGATAGAGCATCGGGTGACTCGGCTAGCGGAGGAGTTCGAAGCATTCGAGAGATCGTGAGAAGATCACCTAGATAGACCGTACCCTAGGATTTTCATTTATGCATTTCAGATGTAATCGTTGTAAAACCTTTTGAAATTAATGAAGTTCATTTTGTTTCACTTAATTATTGTATATTATGCACCTTTCTTTTCTTTGCATTAGTGACATTTGTTTAAGTATAATTCTGGTATGTTATTCAGAAATGTTCAGTTATGCTTCATAGGTTAAGTTTCTAATCCAAGTGTTCTATTATTCACTTCTAAGAGTAGAAGAGTCATTTCAAATCAATGACTCAGGAATGTTCAGTTATTGTCTTTTGTGGTTAGGATTTCCTCGAACCTTGGGCTCGATACCAATCATCACATCCTCCCAGCCGGTACCCTATCTGGCATACCCGAGAGTGTGATCCACAGCCCGAAAATCAGGTATCGAGTAATCAACCTCCCACATAAACAATAACATAATCATGAACAATAACAATGAAAGTGCGGGAAGATAAACCATAGATCCAATAAAGAAAGAATGAATCATAAATAAATCAGAGTACTAGATATAATCGAGTGTCAAAAATGATATGTAAAGTGAGGCAAAATCCCACTCTACAACCAGCGGAAAAGTAGCTCAGAAAGAGAATAAACTAGACAAAATCTAATCCCAGTAGCAAGTACAATGGGTAACTAAATTGTTCTCCACTTTATAAACAACATCCTTATAAGTATAAATCTCATAAATGGCACAAGGACGCTTCCACTCAATGGTCGGACTAAGCATCGTACTGAGCATAACCACTCGCGGGATCTTCAGAGTAATTGTTGTAACCGCAATCACCTTCCTGGAGATATGCCTCTTCGCCTTGCGCTTCTTCATAGGGACCGTCATAGTGCTCAGTACCTGCAGGATAGTCTAACAACATTGTACAATAAAGGAATGAGTTTCAAAGAAACTCAGTAAGGCAGTTTAAATCCATAATAACATAAATGGCAGGATTCCAGAACAAACATAAATGCAATATGATATGAGACAAGCAATGAATGAATGAATCTAACTCTATATATGCTGGTCTCTATTGGAAGGCATGCTTTAAGTCATAGCACCGTACTTCTTTAGGAAGGTCTCAATCACTCATCATCAGCTGGTAATGGGTCCGGCATCCCTCGGAACATTCCATGGCTGGGGGTTAAGTCACCACTCTCTCACATCACCATTGGTCTAAGTACCGGCGCATGTCAGGGTAAAGCCTAGCCAAATGCAAGTCTTCTACTTACTTACATCAAGTCAGATCCAGATACGTCCATTCCTCGTCCCTGACGATCCTTTCTGGTACCCTTCACACTAGAGTCCTCATAGTCCCTGACTACGGACTCATCAACCCTATTGATCATCCACATATGGTAAACGGGAAGCTCTCACGTCCTCTCACGGGTTGGTTACCGGTCTTAAGCGCCCGTGAGCCCAAGTCTAACCATATGCAACCCTACCAATAAATGGCCCCCACAATGTGATTCCTGTCCTCTCACGGGTTGGTTACCGGTCTTGAGCGCCCATGAATCCCCATTGCTACCACGGGTCGTTCGGTCTCAATACCCCTCCGATTAGGGTCTGACATAACAGGACATCCTAGCCAAACACTACTAGACAATCCTATATATGTCATCCAACAGTTTAGGAAGGTGTCCAGAGGGCATCTCCGAAAATATCCCATAATATTCCCGTAGTAGTCCAAGGACAGAAGTGTCAAAAGGACACCTCTCCTTTCCAAACCATACGTAAGCATACACATGCATCAATTCATATCATCACATATATGGTAACTTCATATATGGAAAGAAATCAATAATTACAATCACTTTGTATATACTTGGTAAGTAAATCATACATGAGTCAATTCAATATGAATAAGTAACGCTACTGATATCAAGATAGTACCACAGTAGTATAACATTGTAAGAATCTAATTAAAGAAATAACTTAATCAAGATTTAAATATAGAAACCAAGCTATGCAATTTATGTTGTTAAAGAAGTAACCATCCTTACCTTTTATAACTCGCAAAGGAATCCTAAGAAATCAATTAAGATCTTGGAAAACTTGAGAAGAAGGTCCTAAACAAGTGCATACAACATATTAGGAAAGATCCCTAACAGGAAAGATACCAAAACATCCAAAACAGACCAATTCTGGAGTTGCTGTACTCATTGGTCGAGTGGATTGGTCGATCGTCCAATCCCGACCAATCAGTCGACCAATGCAGACAGTAGCCAAAAAAAAACAGAGTTTTAAGATATGAAATCCGAATTTGGTGGTTCAAAAGGGTACTAATCAAGGGGTAAACTACATCAGTAGTATTCTAACATATAGGGGACCTCAAAACACTAATCCAATCAAGCCATCAAGATCCAAATTAGGAAACAAAAAGTTACCATAATTAGATCAACCATGGATCTTGAAGAATTCAAGGTAGAAATCAAAGACAAGAACAATAGGATGATGGATCATTGCTTCAGGTAAAGATATCATGAAAAACATACTTAGATCTTCAAGGAAATAGGCTTAAAAGCATAAATCTAAATAAGGAAACAAAACCTACCATATATGTAACTATCATGATTCATGAAGAACACATAGTATGGTAGAAGAGAACAACTAGAGATTGATAGATCATGGATCATGAAAAGAAAACACAGTATTAGACTACTAACATGATCAATATAGAAGATCCAAGGAGATCAGAATTCAAATAAGAAGTTAAACAAAGATTAGATCATGGTTTGATCATGATTCCTTCAAAAGCTTGCAATGATCATGGTTAAGATCATTGTTCTAGCCATTAATCCTTAGGATGATCATGAGAGACAAGTCCAGAGATGTTTGCAACAGAGAATGCAGCATCTCCTCCTCTGTCTCAACTCAAAAAGGAAAGAAAATCAGAGATGGAGGAGAAGAAGAGAGTGTAGACATACCTTTTGATGCAAAAGGAAGAGTTTCGACGAAGATCCGTCAAGAAAATCACCAAGGATGCAAGGGAGATGACTTGCAGAGGTCTTTGGTTCGTTCCAAAGAGTTTGGAGGCAGCAAATACGAAGTGGACTCGAGATTGGACTTAAATAGAGCAAGAAAAACCTAATTGCCAAAGACAAGACTCATTGGTCGAGTGGATTGGTCGATCGGGTCCAATCGACCAATCGGTCGACCAATCTTGACAAAGAATTCCAAAACAGGAATTGAAGACCCAGATCAAATCCAATCCTAAAGGGGTTTTGCACACATGTCAAGTGACTTACCTAATAGGTAGAAATGCCTTCAAACCAAGATAGAGAGCACTCCAAGTCCATCAACTAATCCGATCTTCATCAAGATTCAGTTTCCATAAATAGACCTTCATCATCAACTCTCATGGACTCAAAGCCAGACACCAAGTCCTCCACTGGGATGGCCCAAAGCTGACTTCTTACTTTACTTCGGGTCACTGGACCTACAAATAACAAGGTTTCCGGGTCAGGGTTAGGGCTGGGTTTCACAAGAAGGGCATTGAGACCGAACGACCCGTGGTAGTGTATGGTTTGATGGGCGCTCTAGGCCGGTAACCAATTCGGTAGCGGACATAAACCATGCTACAGATACCCGAAAGGGGCCATTTACTGGTAGGGTTGCAAATAGCTAGACTTGGGCTCACAGGCGCTCAAGACCAATAACCAATCCGTGAGAGGATGTGAGAGCTTCCCGTTTACTATTTGTGGATGACCGATAGGGTTGATAAGTCCGTAATCTGGGATTACGCTAACTCTAGTGTGAAGGATACCGAAAAGGATCGCCAGGGCGAAGAATGGACGTATCTGGATCTGACTTGATACGACTGAGTAGATGACTTGCATTGGGCTAGGCTTTACTGTGACATGTGCCAGTACTTATACCAAATGGTGATGTGAGAGAGCGGTGACTGATTCCCCTACCATGGTTTGAGAGGACTTTACCCAATTAACACGGCATTCCCAAGATACGGAATAGGTTGAGGGAGAGTGACTGACAACCCAAAGAAGTATGGTGCTATGACTTAAAGCATGTCTACCATAGAGACTAGCATTCATAGAGTTAGAATCATATTTGCATCATATGTTTCATATCACATTGCATTTATGTTATGTTTTGTATATGTATGATTTTAAATTATGGAATAACTACCTTGCTGAGTTCTTCAAACTCATTCCTTTTGTACAATGTTTTTAGATATCCTACAGGTACCGAAGATTCTGATGGCACCTTCTTCGAGACGGACTTTGATCCCGCATACTACCCTCCGGGTGGTAGCTTCAGTGAAGATCAGAGTTTTGGTGCCAAAGAGGATTACTCTTTGTACCAGGGTTAGCCCCACGATAGTGCGGGAGCGGCAGAGCTGGGCTTTCTACATCCACACCTATGAGGAGACGATCATTAGGATAGAAGAAACCCTAGTCTAGTGCCCCATTTCCTTGGTTTATTATGAAACAATTGGTTATGTAATTAACTTCCTTTGAATTATCTTTTGAAACATGGGATTGTAACTAACTTGATTATACTTCATTTCCGCTGCTTCGAGAGAGTGATTTTCACTTATTCTCTCATATTTAGGATCACACTTACATATTGACTTTATCTTTTTTCCGCACTCTGATTTATTGAATCTTATCTTATTCATGATATCTATTATTAGTTGCTTTTACCTTGATTATTATAGTTCATGATTGTGTTATCGCGTATGTGGGAGGCATGGTCCCTCGATTCTTGATCCTTGGACTGTGGATCACATTCCCGGTATGCCAGATAGGGTACCGGCTGGGTGGATGTGACAGATTGGTATCAGAGCCCAAGATCAAATGGAACCCCGACCACAGAAACAATGACGGAACATTCCGAGTCACAGATCCAAAAGTGACTCAAGTACTCTTAGAGCTGAATAATAGATAACCTGGATTAGAAACCAAATTAGTGAAGCACAATTGATTCATGAATAAGACACAATAATATAAACAAAATAACTGAACTTCATTAATCGCATAAGAGAGTTTTACAAGTCTTGAAGGAAATACATCCAAGAGAGCATAAAAGAAAATTCCTAGTACTATTTATATAGATGATCGACTCCTACGATCTGTCTGATCCCTCCTAGATCTGAACTCCTCCAGTCGTGCAAACCTCTCACCTAAGGTGCACATGTGTAACTCCAGCCTCCTTTGTCCAGCCTCTATAGCTTCCTGACGAGCCTCGATCCTCTCAAGTATGGAATGAATCGATGACTGATGAGAAGCCACACCTGGAGCCTTAGAAGTCGTGTGAGATGGACTTCCGATCTCAGAGAATCATGGAGTGGGAATCTCCTCATGTCTTGGAGCCTCATCATGACCCTGATCCTCATCTCCCTAATCATCATCCTCCCCATGCTCATCGTCGTCCTCATCACCACTATCATCACCATCATCGTCATCAGTACCCTCATCCTCTGAGTCATCATCCCCTGACGCATCATCGATGTCATCCTCATCCTCTGATCTGACGGCATTGTGGAGCCCCATCTTCCTGATTAACCATGAACCGATGTCCTCACCTATGTCCCGACCCTGAATCATTGGTGTATCCTCCAAGTCCACATCAAAGTACTCAAAAATACGAGTCAAAAGTCGACTGAAAGCCAAGTTCCTATCCCCAGGAAACTCAATCCGATCAATCATGACGTTCTGCATGATGTATGCTAAGTCAATCTGCACTCCAGTGTACATGCTACAGATAACCAATGCCTCCATCACTGACACCTTGCTATGGTGCCCTGCCTTCTGAAGGATGTTTCGCCCGATGATGCGAGCGATAACCTGAGCGTACCACACCGAGGCATATAGCAGTCGATGTCATCCCATAGAGTCATGCATACCTCGTATGCCTCGTATGGAAGAAGAGCCTCAGTGATGTCCGTACCGGCGGGAATCCACCAACGGGAATCTCGTACAATCGGGACATCTAAGATGCGAGCCAGTGTCCTAGTAGTGAAACTGGTCTCCTTGCCCCCAACCATAGAGTCCATGACAATCCTAGAACCATCCCGTGGATCATCCTCGATACGGTAAGTCAGATTACTATAGAAGTACCAGACGAGATCTGGGTAGACCGGATATGCTGTAGTGTACAAATGAAGCCAATCCATGGCCTCCAATCTCTCCCGAATGCGAAACGTCTCTAAATCATCCACAAGAACCAACCGTCCATGCTCGATCGGTATATCATGAAAGTAGTACTCATGAAGAAACTCAGCCATAGGACTCATGAAGAAACTCAGCCATAGGGGTAGTGAAATGCTCCTCGTCCGTAACCTCTGACCAGGGAACATGTCCTCGACCTCTATCCACCCGTCGCCCTCCTCTAGGCATGGTGAATCTGTTGAAACAAAAAAAGAAATTCATTTGGATTAGTCCCAGTGTGTAATTGTTAAATGAAGGGCATTTTCGTAAATTTTGGAAAATTTTGATATTGATAAAAATTTGTTTTTATTATTCTAACATGTGCTTAAGACTTGTACAAACATGCTGGAATACTTTGTTCGGTGAAAATTCATCTTTTTTTTTACATTCTCAAGGTGAAAATTCAGCAAGTAGAAGAGAGAAAATCCCTCTTTTGGCTTGCATTTGTGATCTTTGAAAAATTGGAAATTGACCGAACGGAGAGTGGGAACACCTCCCCTATAGTAAATCAGTATTGTAGAAATTTACTTCATGCTAAAATTCATTTTGGTTTGAAAATGAGACTAGTCTTTGTAAAGTTGGATTTTTGTGAAATGAATAGTGATTTGGTAACCAAAGTGAGTGCAATCTTGTGTTTGAAGCTTTGTCTTACTTGAAAATTTATGGAAACATGTTTCTAAACACCTACATGCATGATTCTAACCATTAGCAACAAGCATTATTTAGTTTTAATGAAAAACACATCAATGGTAAATGAAGTTTTCAAGAAAAGAGAGAAAGAAAGAGAACCTACTTGTGTTGATGATCAAGAGAGACTTGCAAGTGTGGTTGAAGCCTTGAATCAAGTCCTAGAACCTTTAAGAACCCTAGAAAATCACTTTCCCTAGAGCCAAACTCGAAATGGTTGAGTGAGAAATGAAAATGAAATGAGAAGTGGGCCCTTTAAATCTAATTTTTCGCGCAGAACCATTTTGGTCGATCCTCTTTGGTCGATGCCATCGACCAAGAAGCATCGACCAAAGTTGGTCATTTCACTGCCTTGGGCTGTTTTTGGAAATTTTTTATTTTTGAATTTATTCCTTGGAATTTTGACCCATGTCGACTTATTTGATTGCTATATTGATAATTCTAACCATGATTTGAATATCATATCCTTTGATCAAGTTGCCTTTGACAGATTTGAATTTTGGTGTCCTTATCTTTGATTCTTGCAGAATGGTCCTGCTTAGAAACCGTTTCGTTGGATCCGGTAGCGCCGGAAACGAGGAAACCCCTGCTAGGGGCTCTGACCAGCAGACACAGGAAGATAGCCACACCACGAATGGCATTCCTGGTGCCCCCGATATCGGATGTTTTAGAGATATCGCCAGCGTCATGACCAACATGATGCAACAGCAAGCTGCCCAATTTAACCAGATGATGGCTGGTTTTGCTACCCTTCGCAATGAGAACCGTGCCGGAGTTGGAACTTCAAATGCCACAGCCCCTCTTGTGGAAAGATTCATCGGGACACCCCACACCCGTTTAATGGAAAGTTTCCTAAAGTTACAGTACCTTCTTTTACTGGAGTAAAAAAGGACACTCTCTTTCCAAACAAGTGGCTTCGAGAGCTGGAGAAAGCCTTCAGACATTTACAATGTTCTTATGCTCAGAAAGTGTTGTTCGCCGAGCAGAAGCTTCAGCATGAAGCTAATGCATGGTGGGCTTCCACTAGGCCTATCCTCGAGACTTTGAATGCCGGTGTTGTCTCCTGGGAGAAGTTTAAAGAAGCATTTTGCAAGAACTACTTTCCAGAAGCCGTGAAGGATGCCAAGAAGGCCGAGTTCATGGCCTTGGTACAGGGTACTTTGTCTATGCTTGAGTATCAACAAAAATTTGAAGAACTTTTCTTCTTCGCCCCCGAATCCATTAAGTCTGATGAAGCCAAGGCAAAAAAGTTTTTCAAGGGTTTGCGGCCTTCTATCAAGGCATACCTCATTATCTTGCCTCTTGAAGGATATGCTCAGGTGGTCCAAAACTTGAAGAAAATGAGAAGGAAAATGCTCAAGTTCAAAGACCCTGGCAATCTAGGCCCCCTGGCTTTGTAGACCGCACCAATCGGCGTTTTGCTAGACATGCTCCTTTCCCTGCTCCTGCCTTCCAGCCGAGGAATTTTGGTCAGAATTCTAATTCTCTTCCTGTGAGCCATCATGGTCAACCCAGTGGAGTCAGACCTCCGGGAGCTACACATCCTCCTAGACCTGGGATGGTGAATCCTAGGCCATCATTTCAGAGGCCTCCCCCGGTTACAGCCTCTGTTGGACCGAAAGATTCCACTTGCTTCCTCTGCAAGCAAGCAGGCCATTAGGCTCGTTTCTGCCCAAAGAAATCAGCCCAACCTTATGTTCCTGTCGTGAAGAGTACTCCTGTTCCTGCCTCTGCCCCTCCCTTTGGCAGAGTATTTAGCATATCTGGTGCCGAGCAGGATCCTTGCCACGATGTTGTTACGGAGTACTCGTTAGTTGCTTCTTTTCCCGCATTTGTATTATTTGATACGGGTGCATCTCATTCATTCATATCATCTGCCTTTGCTTTGAAGACTAACTTGACACCTCGGTGTTTATCTAGTTATTTGTCTATTAGTACCCCTGTTGGGTCTACTGTTAAACTAGATAAAGTGTTAGAAGATTGCCCTATTTTGATTTGTGGAAGGAATCTGAAGGCAAATCGTGTATTGTTTGACATGAGAGATTTTGATGTAATATTGGGAATCGATTGGTTGACCTTCTACAATGTCGTAATCTTATGCTCTTCGAAGAAGATCCAGTTTCGTGTAGAAGAGAATTCAGTCTTCGAGTTTCAAGGAGAGAAGGGAAGAATTAGCAAGAAGACCTTGACCGCTTTAATGCAAGTCCATGCCTTAGTGGAAAGTGCTTCGCCTGGAAGCAAGGTCAAAGAAAGGAAGAGACTTGAAGAAGTCAGAGTTGCTGGTGAGTTTGCTAATGTTTTTCCGGATGACTTGTCGGGATTGCCTCCTAATAGGGAAGTTGAGTTCTCCATAGACTTAATTCCTGGAGTGGCTCCTGTATCTAAGGCCCCTTACAAAATGGCACCTACCAAACTCGAAGAGTTGCAAACACAATTGAATGAACTCTTAGAGAGAGGTTTCGTGCAGCCAAGTGTATCGCCTTGGGGAGCTCCAGTCTTGTTTGTAAAGAAGAAGGATGGTAGTATGCGTCTGTGCATTGACTACTAGGAATTGAACAAGCTGACGATCAAGAATAGATACCCGCTGCCCCGGATTGATGATCTTTTTGATCAGTTGAAAGGCGCGGCTGTTTTCTCAAAGATTGATTTGAGATCGGGATATCATCAGTTGAAAGTGAAGTCAAGTGACATCTTTAAGACGGCGTTTAGAACAAGGTATGAACATTATGAATTTAGAGTGATGCCTTTCGGCTTAACTAATGCCCATGCCGTGTTCATGGACCTCATGAACCGAGTATTTCATGATGTGCTCGATAAGTTTGTAATCGTTTTCATTAATGACATCTCGATTTATTCAAAGAATGAAGAAGAGCATGTGGAGCACCTGAACTTCACATTGCAAAGGTTGAGAGAAAAGAAACTCTATGCTAAGTTTAGCAAGTGTGACTTTTGGCTCTCAAGGGTAGTATTTCTCGGCCATATTGTTTCAGCCGAAGGTATTCGTGTTGACCCGGAGAAAGTGCAAACAGTTGCTGATTGGGAAAGACCGAAGACCGTGACTGAGATAAGAAGTTTCCTTGGATTAGCATGATACTACCGGAGATTTATCAAGAACTTTTCTAGGTTGGCTGCCCCTATGACTAAGCTAACTAGAAAAGAAGAGAAGTTTGTTTGGACTGATGCTTGCAAGAAGAATTTCGAAGAGCTGAAAGTTAGATTGACAAGCGCCCCGGTTTTGACTATACCTGATAGTTCTAGTGGATTGACAGTCTACACTGATGCTTCCAAAATCGGTTTGGGTTGCGTGTTGATGCAACACGGTAAGGTAGTGGCTTATGCCTCTCGGCAATTGAAGAATTTTGAGCGGAACTACCCCACTCATGACTTAGAGCTTGCCACCGTTGTCTTTGCTTTGAAGATTTGGAGACATTACCTATACGGTGAGAAGATCGCCATCTTTACGGATCATAAGAGTTTGAAATACTTCTTCACCCAGAAGGAGCTGAACATGAGACAAAGAAGATAGTTGGAATTGGTCTCTGACTATGATTGTGACATCCAGTATCACCCAGGTAAAGCAAATGTAGTTGCAGATGCTCTTAGTAGGAAAAGTCAAAGAAGAGAATTGGATTTAAATGCTTTGAGTCGGCCTTTGTTGTCCTCAATGGAAAGGTTTGCTTTAGAAGTGGTCCCTAAGGGTTCGGATTGCATTCTTTATGCCATGACTGCAAGATCCTCCCTTAGAGATAAGATTGTTGCTTTGCAAAGTTCTGATCTAGAGTTGAAAGATAATATTGAGAAAATTGCCTTGAATTCAGAAATGGACCCTACTTTTAGTACATCTATGGATGGTACCTTATTGTTTAGAGGAAGACTCTGTGTGCCTGCTGTTGATGAAATCAAAAGGGAAATATTGAAAGAAGCACACCAGTCCATCTTTACAGTACACCCCGGAAGTACCAAAATGTACAAGGACTTAAGAGAACATTTTTGGTGGAATGGTTTGAAAGCGGACGTTGAAGATTTTGTTGCCAAGTGTGAGACTTACCAACGTGTGAAAGCCGTTCGTCAACCTCCATCTGAATTACTTCAGCCCCTTCCTATTCCTATCCTATTCCTAGTTGGAAGTGGGAAGATATCTCAATGGACTTCGTGACTAGCTTGCCTCGGACAAGGGAAATGACACTATGTGGGTGATTGTTGATAGGTTGACCAAATCAGCCCATTTTATTCCTATGAAGATCACTTACACCTTGGATAAGCTAGCTAGGCTTTATGTGGACAATGTAGTTCGTCTACACAGAGTGCCTGTGAGTATTGTTTCTGACCGTGATCCTAGGTTCACCTCAAGGTTTTGGAATGGTTTGCAGAAAGCCTTGGGAACCCAATTAAATCTGAGTACAGCTCATCATCCATAGTCTGATGGACAATCTGAGCGAACAATTCATATATTGGAAGACATGCTTAGATCTTGTGTGGTAGACATGGGTGGAAATTAGGATGAACACTTAGCTTTAGTGGAGTTTGCCTATAACAACAGTTATCAAGCGACAATAGGCATGGCACCGTTTAAAGCTTTGTATGGTAACACTTGTAGGACACCTTTGTATTGGACTGAGACTAGCGAAAGGAAAGTCTTGGGTCCAGAGATGATTGAAGCTACAAGTGATATGGTTGACATGATTAGAGAAAGAATCAAGTCTGCCCAATCTAGACAGAAATCTTATGCCGACAAGAGAAGAACCGACTTAGAATTTCCAGTTGGAGAGAAAGTTTTCCTGAAAGTGTCACCTATGAAAGGGGTGACGAGATTCAATGTGAAAGGAAAGCTTAGCCCTCGCTTCATTGGACCTTTTGAGATTTTGGAGAAGGTTGGACCTGTAGCATACCGCTTGGCCTTGCCCCCATCTCTTGCTGGAGTTCACAATGTGTTCCATGTTTCGATGCTTTGAAAGTACATAGAGAACCCAGAACACATACTATAGCAAGCACCCGAAGGACTTAGTGCCGATCTTTCCTACGATGAAGGACCAGCTGAGATCCTAGACAGAAAGGATAAGCAATTGCGGAATCGCACCATCCCTTTGGTGAAGATTCGATGGAAGAACCATACCCCAGAAAGCTTCATGGGAGAAGGAAGAAGACATGAAGGAGAAGTTTCCTCATCTTTTTGGAAGCACAGGTATGCTTTCAATTTCGAGGACGAAATTTCTTTTAAGTGGGGGAGAATGTAATATTCAGCCCTATTCTAACCCTGACCCTAACCCGGATCCACTGTTGTATTTAGGTCCAAAGACCCAAAGCGATGGTAGAAGAAACTTATGGACCCTTTTTATTGATAACTATGAGTTAGAGACTGAGCCCATGGACATTGACGATGATACCCCTTGCTTGAGTACATTGTCGATGTTTAAGGAACGTTTGCGCATTGGAGAAGATTGATTTAGTTGAAGTACCTAATGGCCTCCCGTGCACAATCCGAAGGTATTCCCCAAAACTAAACTTCTTGATTGAATTGTAGAAGAAAACCCCATTCAATTTGACCTTGTATAGCCCTCCAAACCCCTACCCGAAGTTGCTAAACTATACCTATTTTTCTGCTGAGAAATATTCTGGTCGATCCTCTTTGGTCGATGCCATCGACCAAAGTTTCCCAGTCAGCCAAGTTAATGATTCTTTGGAATATTCCCTAATCTATTTATACTAGCCTCGTGTTTTGAGCCCTATTGCAATCATTTTCACTCCTGAGAACGTGGGGGGAGCTTCCCAAAGCAACTCCTAGGCATATGTGAAGGATACTCCACCAAAAGTCATTGTTAATCATTGTTTCTTGCCTCCATCTACAACTACAAGATATGATTCATCATTCCACTCTCTACTCTACCTTTTTCTATTCTTTTCTTTCTGTCTTTTGCTGTTGAGACCTTGGAGATGGTGCTGCAACCTTGCAACCATCACTCCAAGTGTCCACCCTTGCTCAACCTATGATCCTCTTAGCTATCTATTGATGCTATGCCCCCATCTCAAGCCTAGCATATGTATTCTTTGATTTTCCTCTTAACATCATGCCATGTTGTACAAAACTGAGTTGTATGATATGCTATGTACATGTTTATCACTAGCATATGATTCTAATCGAATTTCTATAAGTTCCCCTAGCTAATGCATGCCTTTTCAATGCCAATGCAATCAATTCCAATTCATGCTATGATGCTTGTCTCTTGAACTTGATAGCTCAATTTGGGGCTTTCTATTTAGACCATTGGATTATGTTAATTTCTTGATTTGTAGTGTCCTCATACTATTATTAAGCATTCCTCTAAGTTCCGGATCGATCCGAACCCCGGAAAACCAATTTCGGATCAAAACCCCCAAAATCCACTATTCTGTCCCAAATAAGTTTTGGTCGATCCTCTTTGGTCGATGCCATCGACCAAAGACCATCGACCAAAGTTGTTGCTGACAGCAACCTTAGCCAATTTTGACCCGTTTAACATCCGAACTTCCCGATTTCTTTTCTAACTTATTATTGATGTTTGTTTAAGGTCTTAACATTTCTTTTGGACCATTTCTTGGTAATTCTCAATTCATCATCAACTAAACCTAAGGTAAGGATGGTTATCTCCATAAACATATAGGCCATAAACTTATGATTTGTGCTTATACTTAAAGAACATAGTCTCTTGATTCCTTTCAATTATTATAAGACTGTTATACATGTGTTAGGATAGTAGTATTGTGATTCATATACTTTGTCATATTAATTTATTATTCTTGATTACTTGTGTCTATGATGAATCATTTCAATATTATGATTTAACTTTTATCGTGAAGATGTATTGGATGCATGAGAAATGATGAACTTGAATATGTGATTGCCTACATATAACTTGGGATTGGGGAGTGTCCTATTGACACTTCTATCCTTGGGCATCGGAGGGAATAGTATGGGATGTTCTCCGAAGGTGTCTATTGACACTTTCCCGGGTTATTGGATGACATACATAGGATTGTCTAGTTGTGTGGCTAGGATTGTCCTTGTCGTGTTAGACCCGAATCGGAAGGGCATTGAGACCGAATGACCCGTGGTAGTGTATGCCTGTATGGTTTGATGGGCGCTCTAGGCCGGTAACCAATCTGGTAGGGGACATAAACCATGCTACGGATACCCGAAAGGACCATTTATTGGTAGGGTTGCAAATAGCTAGACTAGGTGGATGTGACAAATACAAACAATAAATAGGTGAAAAATGGTTTCTAGTGTTCTTACACTTGAAATGAATTGAACTATAGGAGCAGCCAGAGACCAAAGATCTCTATAACAACCCCTGTATTTCTAACCCGGGATCCGTATTACAGGTCCGAGAACCCGAAGGTCTAGCCGGGTAAATCTGTGGAGTGTCCAGATAGAAGTTCATGATCCATACCCTGAACCCATGGATCTGGATTCTCTTGATGAAGAGCCTGTCTTGCTTGGTAGTTGGACTTCTGGAAGGCAAGTGATGTCTGGAGATGTCCGGAATGAAGGTAAGACCTCCCCCATGTCTTCATTAGGGTTAGGTTGTACTTGGACATCAACCCCCTGAGCAAAACACCCTTGTATAGCAATATACTTGGGGGCAGTTGCTAGTGGCGGTTAATTAAACCAAGCGACCGCCTTAAGCGACCACCTGGTCCTGATTGTGGGGTTTTTCCCTATTATGCCCCCAAACTCCTATAAATAGTAATCCTCGCCTATTTTACGAATATTATATCCGGGTTTACTATTTTTTGGAGGTTAGACGGCTGTGGAGACGTGCTGGAATCTGATCTGAAGTGTTGTTAGAGTCCCAGAAGGTTCTACTGTCCTTCATAGTTGATCTGGTTGAGGTAAGTGATTCCCTATTCTCTCATACTTCACCACTTGCTATGATAAAAGTAGATTAGTGTTTCCCTTTGGTTGTTCTCAATCCTTCTATTGCACTGTCTACCTTTTTGATGATCTTGGTGAGATCAGATCCGAAAATGAAACCTTGCTTTCGTGAAAATGGCTGATCTAATCAAGAGGGAGGATTTTGGATAACCAATTTGATGTCTTTGGTTAGGTTTAGTATTACCCGTGGTTATAAGAGTGATAGAATTGAAATTCGGACTATGATCATTCAAAATTCGGATTGAAATCGGATGATCGAAGCCTGAGTTTTAGATTGAAACTCTTTGTTTTTGGGGCGGTCACTAGTGGCGGTCGCTCAACTTAAGCGACCGGCTGGTTTCTAGTGACCAAATGACTTTTGGTTTTGATCCGATTTGATTCATTCGACTTATACCTTATTGTAACCCTGTATATAGGTGTTCTCTGTTTCAAATAAAAGTCTTATAATAGTTTCTGGATTGCAAGTTAGAGGGATTCTGCATAATTAAGGTAAGGCATACAATCCTATCTTTATGAAATGACTTAAACATGCTAGTCCAGTGTTTGTTATTACTGTTCTTTCATTTCATATGCTGCTGTAACCTTGTTTAGCATGCTGCTATTATGATATGCTTGTTGTTTGTACTGTTTTTACTTATACTTTGTGGATTATGAATGTGATATGCTGATGTTGGTTGATTTGTGGTTTTGATGGAAGGGGTATTCCATTTGAATATCCTAGGTTGGGATATCAGAGGGCTGTGGTATGACACATGCTCGTTAATGTCTCTAGCACTATCATAACTACTGAATGACATACCTAGGTAGAGTCTAGAGTTGCATGGCTAAGTACCCCACATGCTACTACCCTTTAGGTAGGGGAATTGAAGCCGGATGACCCGTGATGACAGTGATGTGACGATGGTCCATTGTTGGTCATATAAATGGTAGGGTTGCATATGTTAGGGTTGGGCTCATGGACGTCCAAGGAACGGACCGGGTGTCGTGAGGAGTCATGAGAGCATTCCGCCACAACAATATGTGGATGACCATAGGGTTATGGAGTGGAGTCCAAAAGCGGTAACTAGTCCGTGAGGGTTCTCATTCCTATGTTGCGAAGGATACTGAACCGAGTTGGTTGGTGCCATAGGGGATGTATCTGGACTTCATGTAGTATGTTACCTTTATGACCTGCATTGGATTAGAAACCCCGACAAGCGCCAGTACTCATGCTAATGGTCGTGGTGAGAGAGTTTTGACTTAACCCCAGCCATGGTTTGAGAGCCAAGTGTGGACTTTCCATTTTACCCAGGATCCCTACAGAGGTAACCAGTCCTTGCCGGATCAGAGTGACTAGACCTACCCAGAGGAGGGCTGGTGTATATCTTAAAGCATGTCAACTGTTAGAGACTTGCACGGTTAGATCTTAACGGTATTCATACTTTGCATTCTTACATATCTTATATGCATTTCTGATTGGTTTGACATATGGATGGGAATCATTGTTTGTTCTTACTGAGTTCTCCAGAACTCATTCCTTTATTTGTCTATGTTTCATTATCTTGTACAGATGGAGGAAATGCGCAGGAAGATGGATTGGTTTCCTATGAAGGAACCTTCCCGTATGAAGAAGACGTGGCACCGGCGATGGGAAATGGAGATAGCCTGTGTGGGAGCTCCTGCGAGTGCATGTAATGCTCTTATAGCACCCACTGATGGGCGGAGGAGACAGGTTGCCAGGCAGTTTGCTCACCGTATGGAGGAGAATTGGAGAACCCCTCATCTTGATAAACTTGAGTCTAAGTTTTTAGCTTTAGAAAAAGAAACTTATTAAACCTTTTGAATTGCTTCTGCTAAACTCATTTACATTTTGATTATTTATTCTTTCCTTTATTATTTTATTGGAGTATTTGGACTCCTATAATTATTTCATTTAATTATTGAACCTTTTCTTGCTCATGATTGTCTTTACTTGCATTTATTATTACTGATAGACTAGAACCGTGGATCCTGTGACGGATTTCTCTCATAGGTTGTCGGGTGGGTAACCGAGACTGGCGAGTGGGGTGTGACAATCTTGAACGAAAGAAAAAGAAGGAAGAAAATGTTAGTATTATAATTTTTGTTCGGATGATATATTATGTTCGATTAGCGTCTTTTGATGTGTGTTTTTTTGTAGTCTATGATGTGATCATCGTTTTGTTTTTCAATTGAAGTTTAGTAAAATAATGCCGTTTTTTAGGTACAAATAAAAAGACATCATTGATGGATTGCTTAGCTGAGTAGATATTTCTTAGTGAACACATGATGACGAACATATGCTATTTGATATTTGGAGGTGTAAAATCCAGCTTTTACCTAACCTTGACCCGACCCAGTCATTGTTGTGTTTGTAGGTCCGAAGACCCGAAGTGGTGGTAGGAGGGACTTGTGGGCCCTACTGGTTGATGACGTTGTAAAACCCAGCCCTAACCTTGACCCGGAAACCATGTTATTTGTAGGTCCAGTGACCCGAAGTAAAGTAAGAAGTCAGCTTTGGGCCATCCCAGTGGAGGACTTGTTGTCTGGCTTTGAATCCATGAGAGTTGATGATGAAGTTCTATTTATGGAAACTGAATCTTGATGAAGATCGGATTAGTTGATGGACTTGGAGTGCTCTCTATCATGGTTTGAAGGCATTTCTACCTATTAGGTAAGTCACTTGATATGTGTGCAAAACCCCTTTAGGATTGGATTTGATCTGGGTCTCCAATTCCCTGTTTTGGAATTGCTGTCTGCATTGGTCGACTGATTGGTCGACTGGACCAGTCGACCAATCCACTCGACCAATGGGTGCTGTCTTTGGCAATTAGGTCTTGCTTGCTCTATTTAAGTCCAATCTCGAGTCTACTTCGTATTTGCTGCCTCCAAACTCTTTGGAACGAACCAAAGACCTCTGCAAGTCATCTCCCTTGCATCCTTGGTGATTTTCTTGACGGATCTTCATCAAAACTCTTCCTTTTGCATCAAAGGTATGTCTACACTCTCTTCTTCTTCTCCATCTCTGTTTTTCTTTCCTTTTTGAGTTGAGACAGTAGAGGAGATGCTGCATTCTCTGTTGCAAACATCTCTGGACTTGTCTCTCATGATCTTCCTAAGGATTAATGGCTAAAACAATGATCTTAACCATGATCATTGCAAGCTTTTGAAGGAATCATGATCAAGCCATGATCTAGTCTTTGTTTAACTTCTGATTTGAATTCTGATCTCCTTGGATCTTCTATATTGATCATGTTAGTAGTCAATTGCTGTGTTTTTCTTTTCATGATCCATGATCTATCAATCTCTAGTTGTTTCTCTTCTACCATACCATGTTTTCTTCATGAATCATGATAGTTACATATATGGTAGGTTTTGTTTCCTTATTTAGATTTATGCTCTTAGATCTATTTTCTTGAAGATCTAAGTATGCTTTTCATGATACCTTTACTTGAAGCAATGATCCATTCTCCTATTGTTCTTGTCCTTGATTTCTATCTTGAATTCTTCAAGATCCATGATTGATCTAATTATGGTAACTTTTTGTTTCCTAATTTGGATCTTGATGACTTGATTTGATTAGTGTTTTGAGACCCCCTATATGTTAGGATACTACTAATGTAGTTTACCCCTTGATTAGTACCCTTTTGAACCACCAAATTCGGATTTTATATCTTAAAACTCTGTTTTTTTTAGGCCTCTGTCTGCATTGGTCGACTGATTGGTCGACTGGACCAGTCGACCAATCCACTCGACCAATGAGTACAGCAACTCCAGAATTGGTCTGTGTTGGATGTTTTGGTATCTTTTCTGTTAGGGATCTTCCCTAATATGTTGTATACACTTGTTTAGGACCTTCTTCTCAAGTTTGTCAAGATCTTACTTGATTTCTTAGGATTCCTTTGCGAGTTATAAAAGGTAAGGATGGTTATTTCCTTAATTACATAGATAGCATGAATCTAGTTTCCATATTTGAATATCATTGATTTGTTTCCTTAGTTAGATTCTTACAATGATATACTACTGTTGCATAACCTTGATTACAGTAGCATTACTTGTTTATGATTAATTGATTCATGTATGATTTACTTACCAATTATATACAAGTTGATTGCAATTATTGATTTCTTTCCATATATGAAGTTACCATATATGTGATGATATGAATTGATGCATGAGTATGCTTAAGTATGGTTTGGAAAGGAGAGGTGTCCTTTTGACACTTCTGTCCTTGGACTACTATGGGAATATTATGGGATGTTTCCGGAGATGCCCTCTGGACACCTTCCTAAACTGTTGGATGACATATCTAGGACTGTCTAGTAGTGTTGGGCTAGGATGTCCCGTTATGTCAGACCCTAATCGGAGGGGTATTGAGACCGAACGACCCGTGGTAGCAATGGGGATTCATGGGCGCTCAAGACCGGTAACCAACCCGTGAGAGGACAGGAATCACATTGTGGGGGCCATTTATTGGAGGGTTGCATATGGATAGACTTGGGCTCACGGGCGCTTAAGACCGGTAACCAACCCGTGAGAGGACGTGAGAGCTTCCCGTTTACCATATGTGGATGACCAGTAGGGTTGATGAGTCCGTAGTCAGGGACTATGAGGACTCTAGTGTGAAGGATACCGGAAAGGATCGTCAGGGATGAGGAATGGACGTATCTGGATCTGACTTGATGTAACTAAGTAGAAGACTTGCATTTGGCCCCCCCCGCCCCCCCCCCCCCCCCCCCACCCCCCCCCCCCACCCAACCACCCCCCCCCCCCCCCCACCCCCCGCTCGCCCCCCCCCCTGGCCCACCACCCGGGGGTGGGGGGCCGCACTCAAGTTCAATTGGGTTCCCAAGGCCTTCGCAAACTATTCCAAAACCTTGAGGTGAACCTAGGATCACGATCCGAAACAATACTCAATGGCACACCATGCAGACGAACCACATTATCCACGTAAAGCCTTGCTAGCTTATCCAGAGTATGAGTGATCTTCATAGGAATGAAGTGGGCTGATTTGGTCAACCTATCAACAATCACCCACACAGTGTCATTGCCTTTACTTGTCCGAGGCAAGCTAGTCACAAAGTCCATAGAGATATCCTCCCACTTCCAACTAGGAATAGGAAGAGGTTGAAGTAATCCAGATGGGGGTTGTCGAACGGCTTTCACACGTTGGCAAGTCTCACACTTGGCAACAAAATCATCAACATCAGCCTTCAGACCAATCCACCAAAAATGTTCCTTCAAGTCCTTGTACATCTTGGTGCTTCCCGGGTGTATAGTAAAGACCGACTGGTGTGCTTCCTTCAATATTTCTTTCTTAATTTCTTCGTTTGCGAGGCACGCACGTCTTCCTCTAAACAATAAAGCACCATCCATGGATATACCAAAGTCGGGGTCCGACTCGGATTCGAAGAAATCTTCTCAACTTTGATCAAAAGTTCTTGGTCAGAACTCTGCAGAGCAACAATCTTATCTCTAAGACCAGATCTTGCCGCCATGGCAGAAAGAATAAAATCATAATTCTCACGGACAATTCCCAAATCAAAACCCTCAATAGAAGACCACAATGGTAAACTCAAAGCATTCAAATCCAAAGTCTTCTTCTGGTTCTTCCTACTAAGAGCATCAGCAACAACGTTTGCCTTCCCGGGGTGATACTAAATATCACAATCATAATCAGAGACTAGTTCCAACCATCTCCTTTGTCTCATGTTCAACTCCTTTTGGGTAAAGAAGTATTTCAAACTCTTATGATCCGTGAAAATGGCAATCTTCTCATCGTAGAGGTAATGTCTCCAAATCTTCAAAGCAAAGACAACAGCAGCAAGTTCTAGATCGTGAGTGGGGTAATTCCGCTCATAATCTTTCAATTGCCGAGAAGCATAGGCTACGACCTTGCCATGTTGCATCAGTACGCAACCCAATCCAATCTTTGACGCATCGGTATAAACTGTCATACCACCGGAACTATCAGGTATAGTCAAAACCGGGGCACTTGTCAATCTATCCTTCAACTCTTCGAAATTCTTCTCACAAGGCGTCGACCAAACAAACTTTTCTTCTATCCTGGTCAACTTAGTCATAGGAGCAGCCAACCGAGAAAAATTCTCCATAAACCTTCTGTAGTAACCCGCCAATCCAAGAAAACTTCTTATTTCCGTTACCGACTTCGGTCTTCCCCAATCAGCCACAGCTTGAACCTTTTCAGGATCGACACGAATACCTTCGGCTGAAACCACATGGCCAAGGAATACTACTCTCTTAAGCCAGAAATCACACTTGCTAAACTTAGCGTACAACTTCTTTTCTCGCAACCTTTGCAAAGTGAAACTTAGATGGCTCGCATGCTCTTCTTCGCTCTTCGAATAGATCAAGATGTCGTCAATGAAAACAATCACAAACTTATCAAGCACATCGTGAAATACTCGGTTCATGAGGTCCATGAACACCGCAGGAGCACTCTTCACCACGGGAGCAGGCTGCTGGACAGGCCGCTTCGGACAGGCACGAGCGAAATGACCAGCTTGCTTGCAGTAGAAGCAAACAGGATTGCTGGGTCCAACAGGGTAGCTACAACGAGGGGCTTCGAACAAAAGGCCTAGCACTTGCACTCGCTGGTGGTCGGTTTCCGCCATCTTGTCTAAACTGGCCGGGCTGCTGAAAACCCCAGTTCTGACCTACACTCTTAGGCTGAAAGGTAGGAGTGGGGTAAGGTGTAGGTCTCACAAAACGCCGATCATTATGATCCACCAACCCAGGGTTCCTTGGCTGCCAGGGCTTTCACACGTGCACTTTCCTTCTCTGTTTCTTCCAATTTCTTCGAGTTCTGCACCACTTGAGCATAGCTCACTATAGGCTGGACCGTGAGGTAAGCTTTAATGGCGGTGGCGCAGTCCTTTGAAGAACTTCGCTTTGGCGAGATCGACCTTCAGAGAATCTGGAGCAAAGAAATGAAGCTCCTCAAACTTCTGTTGGTACTCAAACACAGACAAAGATCCTTGTGTGAGAACCATAAACTCAGCTTCCTTCGCATCCTTCACCGCCTCGGGGAAATAATTCATACAAAAAGCCTCTTTGAACAACTCCCAAGTTACAACTCCTGCATGCAAACCTTCCAAAAAAAGCCGAGTGGAGATCCACCATGCATCGGCTTCTTGTTGCAACTTCTGTTCAGCAAACAGAATCTTCTGAGCTTCCGAGCATTGCAGATGTCGGAAAGCCTTCTCCAACTCACGAAGCCACTTCTTAGGAAACAAGGGGTCCTTGGTAACTCCAGTGAAAGTGGGTACTTGCATCTTCGAGAAAACTCTCCATCGAAGCAGTATGAGGAGTTCCAGCTAAACCTCCCGCATTCAGGACTGCGGCATAAGGATTCACATTAGCACCAGTTCGAGTCCCATTATGCAGAGTCATGAAACCCACCAACATCTAGTTGAACTGAGTTGCTTGCTGCTGCATCATATTGCCCATAATATTGGCAATATCACGGAAGCTTCCAACATTCGGGGCACCGGGTATCTCATGGGTACCCTGATCAACATTAGGTATCTCACCACCTCCTTGAGATATTTCACCACCTCCCTGAGGTATTTCACCACCTCCTTGACCACTGGATTCACCACGCCCACTTCTCAGAGTAACCATTCTGCAAAACTGAGAACATCAAAATACCGAATTTCGAAGTTTCAACATAAACCACAAGTCCAAATGATTTGAAAACTTAAATCATGCTTAAATATATCCATATAGTCATCAAACAATAATCCATAAGGCAAAAATCACATTTCCAAAAATTCAACAGCAAAAGAGGTCTCTGTGACCATTGGTCGAGTGATTGGTCGATCGACCCGATCGACCAATGAGTCGACCAATGCGATGAATGCAAAAATTCGCATTATAAGCCTCATTTCCACATTCCAACTTCATTCTATCCTCTTCCAAAGGTGAGAGAGCTCTAGAGAAAGTCTCCAAAGGTTCTCACAAGTGTTCTTGAGGTGTTTTGGTGCTTCAACAACAACACAACAACACACAACCATCACAAACAAGGTAAATCTCTCATTCTTTCTTCCATTTTCATCTTCTCATGCTTGCATTTCAATCAAAACCATGCTTTGCTTGTATCCAATGCTAGAAATCATGCTTAGGAATACTTAGAAACATATTCCCTAGG
Organism: Hakea prostrata; assembly: GCF_041222555.1. Lineage (NCBI taxonomy): Eukaryota > Viridiplantae > Streptophyta > Magnoliopsida > Proteales > Proteaceae > Hakea > Hakea prostrata. The sequence continues at coordinate 52,299,683 of NC_142604.1, forward strand.
TTTTAAACACAATGCCATGCATAGACAACAAGTTCTAACATATTGGTGTTCATCTCGCAACGTTTTCATACTGAAATCGTTATCTTTAGAAAAGTTTCGTTTTCTCTCAAACCGCTTGAAATTTTCGCACGAAATCAAATGCTACATGCTCAAGATGATATTGTAGATAGGTCCATAAAATTTGATTTAACCAATTTCAACTTTTCAAAAATCCAATTTTGACCTAAATTGCAAAATCCCCAAATTTCCTTCTTGCTGAATTTTTCGCTTTAATCCAAGTTTTCGATCGATTTGCTTCAAACAAACTTCATAGACATGAAATTCCAAGTATTGCACACATGCTAGTATGTTCAAATCAAATTTCCCCCAAATTTGAAATTTTCCGAAAAATTACGAAAATACCCTTTTGGCTCAAATCTTAAAGTAGCACTAACTGGAAATGTCTCTTGTCTCTTTCACAGATACACTATGCAGAGGGGAGGGCGAGGACAAGGTAGAGGTCGTGGTCGCATTGTAGGTGCTCTTAGGGGCAGAGGTCAGGTTCCTTCAGAGCCTAGACAGGAGGTTCGGAGACCAGACATGTTCGACACACCTCAGGCCGAGTTTTTGTACGAGGCCTACTTCAGTTACTGTAACATCGAGATGGGACGTCTACTTCACCTACACCAGCTCAGAGTCTTTAGGATTCGGCAAAGATTCGACACGTTACAGTGGACTCATCTCTTCACCGAGGATCTGCCGGTATACCCGGAGCTAGTGAGGTTGTTTTTCAGCAACCTTACCTACACAGAGGAGGCTCGAGGCCAAGGACATCCACTTAGACTTGTCCTAAGGAGCAGGGGTCTTCCGGACTCGGATTCGCTTCTCCACCCGAGCACCTGGCCGAGATCTTGCAGGGTTCCTTATTATCCATAGCAGCAGTGTGTGGATACCTGCAGGAGCAGATTTGGACAGCCATCCGATGCCGTACGAGCTTCGCAAGATATGCTCTACGCTATGGGATAGTCGTCGATGCTTCACTCCGTGGACCAGCGGACGGATGACGGATTCTGCACGGATTATCGGTCGCATAGTCGGCCGAAACATTATGCCGAAGGCCGGACATCACCATCGGGTCATAGTGATGGAGGCCTTAGTCATCTACCGCATCTACATGGGCTTCGAGATCGATCTCTCCTACATCATTCAGCAGGTAATGCCGGACTTGGTTCTGCGGCCTAGCATGCGGAACCTTTGCTATGGGAGGCTACCGACCTTGATCTTCGTGCATTTCGGGGTGAGTTTCGAGGATACACCAATGGACACCGGTTCACAGGGATACTCTATCGGGACTCGGACCATTCGTCGGATGAGACTGCAGCAGTCTCGAGAGATCTCCCGGTCCGGAGGGTGAGGATGATGAGGAGTCGAGAGGATGAGGATCGGGAGTCGAGGATGGAGGAGAGGATATCGGTCCCGATAGTGATGACCAGGCCGGAGATGATACAGATATGCACGAGGCTGGGCCGGTGCATCACGAGTTTCCTTCATCACACTTCGAGGCGGGTGGCCCTTCACATGCAGTTCCGGAGACTTCAGATCTTGGGGCACGAGATGAGATCGATGACTTCCATGCTAGAGAGGATGGAGGTCAGGCAGAGAGCAGATGTATGAGAGGATGGAGTCACGACAGGATAGGATAGAGCATCAGGTGACTCAGCTAGCGGCGGAGTTCGAGAGCATACAGAGATCGAGAAGATCACCTAGATAGACTGTACCCTAGGATTTTCATTTATGCATTTCAGATGTAATAGTTGTAAAAGCTTTTGAAATTAATGAAGTTCTTTTTGTTTCACTTAATTATTGTATATTATGCACCTTTCTTTTCTTTGCATTAGTGACATTTGTTTAAGTATAATTATGGTATGTTATTCGGAAATGTTCTCATTATGCTTCATAGGTTAAGTTTCTAATCCAAGTGTTCTATTATTCACTTCTAAGAGTAGATGAGTCATTTCAGATCAATGACTCAGGAATGTTCAGTTATTGTCTTTTGTGGTTAGGATTTCCTTGAACCTTGGGCTCAGATACCAATCTGTCACATCCTCCCAGCCGGTACCCTATCCGCATACCCGAGAGTGTGATCCACAGCCCGAAGATCGGGTATCGAGTAATCAACCTCCCACATAAACAATAACATAATCATGAACAATAATAATAAAAGTGCGGAAGATAAACCATAGATCCAAATAAGGAAAGAATGAATCATATATAAATCAGAGTACTAGATAAAATCAGTGTCTAAGACAGATAAGTAAAGTGAGGCAAAATCCCGCTCTACAACCAGCGGAAAAATAGTTCTAAAAGAGAATAAGCAAGATAGAATCTAATCCCAGTAGCAGGTACAATGGGTAACTAAATTGTTCTCAACTTTATAGACAACATCCCTATAAGTATAAATCTCATAGACAGCACAAGGGCGCTTCCACTCTATGGTTGGACTAAGCATCGTACGGAGCATAACCACTCGCGGTATCTTCAGTGTAATTGTTGTAACCGCAATCACCTTCCTGGAGATATGCCTCTTCTCCTTGCGCTTCTTCATAGGGGCCGTCATAATATTCAAGACAGTAGAATAGTCTAACAAACATTGTACAATAAAGGAATGAGTTTCAAAGAAACTCGGTAAAAGGCGATTAAATCCATAATAACATAAATGGCAGGATTTCGGAACAAACATAAATGCAATATGGTATGAGACAAACAATGAATGAATGAATCTAACTCTACATATGCTGGTCTCTATTGGCAGACATGCTTTACGTCATAGCACCGTACTTCTTTAGGAAGGTCTCAATCACTCATCATCAGTTGGTAATGGGTCCGGCATCCCTCGGGACATTCCATGGCTGGGGGTATAGGTCACCACTCTCTCACATCACCATTGGTCTAAGTACCGGCGCATGTCAGGGTAAAGCCTAGCCAAATGCAAGTCTTCTACTTAGTTACATCAAGTCAGATCCAGATACGTCCATTCCTCGTCCCTGACGATCCTTTCCGGTATCCTTCACACTAGAGTCCTCATAGTCCCTGACTACGGACTCATCAACCCTACTAGTCATCCACATATGGTAAACGGGAAGCTCTCACGTCCTCTCACGGGTTGGTTACCGGTCTTAAGCGCCCGTGAGCCCAAGTCTATCCATATGCAACCCTCCAATAAATGGGCCCCACAATGTGATTCCTATCCTCTCACGGGTTGGTTACCGGTCTTGAGCGCCCATGAATCCCCATTGCTACCACGGGTCGTTCGGTCTCAATACCCCTCCGATTAGGGTCTCGACATAACGGGACATCCTAGCCCAACACTACTAGACAAGTCCTAGATATGTCATCCAACAGTTTAGGAAGGTGTCCAGAGGGCATCTCCGGAAACATCCCATAATATTCCCGTAGTAGTCCAAGGACAGAAGTGTCAAAAGGACACCTCTCCTTTCCAAACCATACTTAAGCATACACATGCATCAATTCATATCATCACATATATGGTAACTTCATATATGGAAAGAAATCAATAATTACAATCAACTTGTATATAATTGGTAAGTAAATCATACATGAATCAATTAATCATAAACAAGTAATGCTACTGTAATCAAGGTTATGCAACAGTAGTATATCATTGTAAGAATCTAACTAAGGAAACAAATCAATGATATTCAAATATAGAAACTAGATTCATGCTATCTATGTAATTAAGGAAATAACCATCCTTACCTTTTATAACTCGCAAAGGAATCCTAAGAAATCAAGTAAGATCTTGACAAACTTGAGAAGAAGGTCCTAAACAAGTGTATACAACATATTAGGAAAGATCCCTAACAGAAAAGATACCAAAACATCCAACACAGACCAATTATGGAGTTGCTGTACTCATTGGTCGAGTGGATTGGTCGACTGGTCCAATCGACCAATCAGTTGACCAATGCAGACAGTAGCCTAAAAAAAATAGAGTTTTAAGATATAAAATCCGAATTTGGTGGTTCAAAAGGGTACTAATCAAGGGGTAAACTACATTAGTAGTATCCTAACATATAGGGGGTCTCAAAACACTAATCAAATCAAGTCATCAAGATCCAAATTAGGAAACAAAAAGTTACCATAATTAGATCAATCATGGATCTTGAAGAATTCAAGATAGAAATCAAGGACAAGAACAATAGGAGAATGGATCATTGCTTCAGGTAAAGGTATCATTAAAAGCATACTTAGATCTTCAAGAAAATAGACCTAAGAGCATAAATCTAAATAAGGAAACAAAACCTACCATATATGTAACTACCATGATTCATGAAGAAAACATGGTATGGTAGAAGAGAAACAACTAGAGATTGATAGATCATGGATCATGAAAAGAAAACACAGCAATTGACTACTAACATGATCAATATAGAAGATCCAAGGAGATCAGAATTCAAATTAGAAGTTAAACAAAGACTAGATCATGGCTTGATCATGATTCCTTCAAAAGCTTGCAATGATCATGGTTAAGATCATTGTTTTAGCCATTAATCCTTAGGAAGATCATGAGAGACAAGTCCAGAGATGTTTGCAATAGAGAATGCAGCATCTCCTCTACTGTCTCAACTCAAAAAGGAAAGAAAAACAGAGATGGAGAAGAAGAAGAGAGTGTAGACATACCTTTGATGCAAAAGGAAGAGTTTTGACGAAGATCCGTCAAGAAAATCACCAAGGATGCAAGGGAGATGACTTGCAAAGGTCTTTGGTTCGTTCCAAAGAGTTTGGAGGCAGCAAATACGAAGTAGACTCGAGTTTGGACTTAAATAGAGCAAGCAAGACCTAATTGCCAAAGACAGCACCCATTGGTCGAGTGGATTGGTCGACTGGTCCAGTCGACCAATCAATCGACCAATGCAGACAGCAATTCCAAAACAGGGAATTGGAGACCCAGATCAAATCCAATCCTAAAGGGGTTTTGCACACATATCAAGTGACTTACCTAATAGGTAGAAATGCCTTCAAACCATGATAGAGAGCACTCCAAGTCCATCAACTAATCCGATCTTCATCAAGATTCAGTTTCCATAAATAGAACTTCATCATCAACTCTCATGGATTCAAAGCCAGACACCAAGTCCTCCACTGGGATGGCCCAAAGCTGACTACTTACTTTACTTCGGGTCACTGGACCTACAAATAACAAGGTTTCCGGGTCAAGGATTGGGCTGGGTTTTACAGACCATAGAGTGGAAGCGCCCTTGTGCTGTTTATGAGATTTATACTTATAGGGATGTTGTCTATAAAGTTGAGAACAATTTAGTTACCCATTGTACCTGCTACTGGGATTAGATTCTATCTTGCTTATTCTCTTTTAGAACTATTTTTCCGCTGGTTGTAGAGCGGGATTTTGCCTCACTTTACTTATCTGTCTTAGACACTGATTTTATCTAGTACTCTGATTTATATATGATTCATTCTTTCCTTATTTGGATCTATGGTTTATCTTCCGCACTTTTATTATTATTGTTCATGATTATGTTATTGTTTATGTGGGAGGTTGATTACTCGATACCTGATCTTCGGGCTGTGGATCACACTCTCGGGTTTGCCAGATAGGGTACCGGCTGGGAGGATGTGACAGACGTAATGTCGGAACTCCAGTTTAAGGACATTGATGATGCTGCTCCTTCCTTGAGTACATTACCAGTGTTAGGTTAGAATCTGCGCACTGATGAAGAGTGAGACAGTTGAGATATCAAACGAACTCCAGTGCAAAATCCGAAGGTACTCCCTAAAACTAGACCTCCTGAGTGAACTGTAGGAGAAAATCTCATGCGAATTGACCTTGTATAGCCCTCCAAGTCTGCACCTAAAGTTGCTGAACTATTCTGTGAAATTCTGCAGAAACTGTTTTGGTCGATACTATCGACCAAATGTATCGACCAACAAGTTTGCTGAACCCAGATTTAAAGATTCTTGGAATATTCTTTTCTAATTATTTATTCCTTGAGACTGGAGCCCTATTCTCGTGTTTTTAACATCTAGGAACGTGGGAGAGCCTCCCAAGAACTCCTCCTTGGTAGTGGTGAAGCATCTTCTTCATCAATCATTGCCAACCACTCCTTCCTACTTTCTTGTTCCACTTTAAAGGTATGACTCTCTCTCTCCTAATCATTTTCTCACTCATCTTTTCTCTATTTTACTGTTGGGACCATGGCCAAGGTGCTGCAACCTTGCATACACCTTGCCATGAACCTTCTAAACCCCATACAATGATGTTTTCACCGATATGACTATGATTGATTCACCTCATGATCATTAACTACACATTTCCATGATTTACTGCTTACCAACTTGCTTTATTTACCAAAACTGAGATGAAGCTCATGAGTAACCTAATCTATACCTTGCATATGTGTTCCATGTTACTTCTAAACGATTCCCTACCTAATCCCCCATGTTTTCCCCTAATTTGCATTGAGATGTAGCCAATACCATGACCTACAACTCTCAACCTTAATATGTCGATTTGGGGATTTCCAAATGGACCATTGGATTATGAAAGTTTCTTGATAATTAGTGTCCCCATGTTGTGCTTAGGCTATCCTCCAAGTTTCGTGTCAATCCGAGACCCGGAAGACCAAATCTGGGCAAGAATCCAAAAAGCCAGCTTGCTGTCCTGGAATTGATTTGATCGATACTATTGGTCGATACTATCGATCAAATGTATCGACCAATAGAGTTGTTGTCAGCAACTTTTGCCTAGTTCTGATTCGTTTGATCTCCAATTATTCTGAACTCTTCTCTAACCTTTCATATATGCTTGTTTAGGACTTTAAGGCTATTTGGGCCACTTGCTTGTGATCTTGGACCATTCTCTTCTCCAATTCAAGGTGTTGATAAGGAATCTCGCTCGTCCTTCCCTGTCACGAACCTGCAAGATACGAGCTCGACCTTGGGGGGTCGAGGTACGTCTCCGACGAACAAGTCAGTACCAATAATATGATCTCAACTACTTAATAGAGAATTCAAGTAATTGATCACAAGAAGTATGAATACCTGCCCTCTAGTGTTTACCAGAGGTCTTTATATAGTGTATGGTGATAGAGTTATATTCGGAATAACCTTGCTATGAGTTGTTGTAGGAGAGTAACTCTTTTAGAAGAGTCCTTTTACCTAACTAACTCTCTTTTTCAGTTGTTTGGTGGTAGGAGTCTACCTTCATGAGGCCATCTCATATTGCTATAAAGATGGACTTTTTAGTGTGGTCGGTCCTACCATGAACCGCCTGGCCGGATCCTATTAGGTTGTAATCCTGGTCGGACTGCGCAACCGCTGGTTCAAACCGGGGGATATAGAATGACCATTTTAGTCATTAACACAAGGTAAGGATAGTTATCGATATAATTACCTAAGATATGGAATTTTGACTTGGTATCCCTAACTTAGTAAATGTAGTTTCTATTTCATATTCTTATCATGTTAGACTTGCTACATATGTCTTTCAACACTAGCTTTGTGTTTACATTATATTATTTCAATGTCTTATCATGTTTATCAATTTCAATATATGATGACTTATGTCAATGTCATGAATTGAATGCTTATTACGATGTTGTATCTTGTGAACTAATATGATGAACTTGAGCATGTGATTGCTTAAGTATAACTTGGGATTGAGGGGTACCCTACTGGTGCTTCTGTCCTTGGATATCGGAGGGAATAGTATGGGATGTTCTCCGAAGGTGTCCATTGACGCTTCTCGGGTTATTGAATGACATATATGGCTAGGATGTCCCTATCATATCAGACCCGATTCGGAAGGGCATTGAGACCGAACAACCCGTGGTAGTAGTGTGGATTGTGGGCGCTCAAGACCGGTACCCACTCCGTGAAAGGACATAAATTGCATTACGGTTACCCGAAAGGGGCCATGTATTGGTAGGGTTGCAAATGGCTAGACTTGGGCTCACGGGCACTCAAGACCGGTGAAATGATCCGTGAGAGGGACGTGAGAGCTTCCCGTTTACCATTTGTGGATGACCAATAGGGTTGATGAGTCCGGTGAGTAATATCCATGACTCTAGTGTGAAGGATACCGGAAAGGATCCCGAGAGGGGAGGAATGGACGTATCTAGAACTGACATGATATGATTAAGTAGATGACTTGCATTGGGCTAGGCTATACCTTGACATGCGCCAATACTTAGACCAAAAGGTAATGTGAGAGAGTGGTGACCGAAACCCCCAACCATGGATTTGTCCAAGAGGGATGCAGGACCCAATTTCCCCCGGTGATGAGTGACTGAGACTACCTAAAGAAGTATGGTGCTATGACTTAAAGCATGTCTACCATAGATGACCAGCATACTTAGAATAAAATCATATTGCATTATATGCTTCATATCATCTGCATCATGTTATGATTATCTTGTGGTTTATGTGTGATGGAATAACTTCCTTGCTGAGTTCTTTTGAACTCATTCCTTTTCTGTTGCAATATTTTGTTAGGCTATTCTTCAGGTGATTACTCTGATGGCACCCTCCCTGAGGCGGACCCGGATACCTCATACTACTATCCGGAGGCTAGCTACATTGAAGACTTCGGTGACCATACCGAAGAAGATCACCCGGCATACCGGGATTAGCCCTGGAGTTGTATGGGAGCAGTCATGTTGGATCTCCATGGTCCTCGCCTTTGAAGAGGACATATCCATTTTGGAGGAGACTTATGAGTAGTTACCCCTTCTTTTTGTGATAGTTAAACTTAGAAGAATTGTAATAACTTTAACTTATCTTCATAACTTGAGACTTGTACTTAACTAGATTTTGACCTCACTTCCGCATGGTGAAGGAGTGGATTCCGCCCACTGCCTTCTTAAATTATCTGATTTGATATTAATTTCCGCACTCTGATTATCCATGATATCTTATTCCTGAATTCTATTTTATTGATTGTAGCTTAATATTGATTGTTCATGATTGTGTTATTGTCGATGTGGCTGATGTGGTCTCTGAACTATGGATCTTCGGGGCTGTGGATCACATCCCGGGTATGCCAGATAGGGTACCGGCTGGGTGGATGTGACAGAGTGGTATCAGAGCCCCAGGTTCAGTAAGACCCTAACCACGGAAGCGATGACGGAACATTCTGAGTTACCAATCAAAAGGGTAACTCAACTATTCTTAGAGCTGAATAATAGATAACCGAGATTAGTAACTAAACAAATAAAACTTAACTGATTATGGAATAAGACACAATAATATAAGCAAAATAACTTGATCTCATTAATCACATAAGAAAAATTTTACAAGTCTGAAAGAAAGTACATCTGGGAAACATTTAAAAAAAAAAAAAAAAAATCCTAATGCTATCTATCTAGGTGATCTACTCCGACGATCTGTCTGATCCCTCCTCGATCTGAACTCATCCTCGAGCCGTGTAAACCTCTCACCTAAAGTGTGCATGTATGTCTCCATCCTCATCTGTCGAGCCTCGACCCTCTCGAGTATGGAATAAATCGAAGACTGATGAGAAGCCACACCTGGAGCCTCAGAAGTCTGGTGAGATGGACCTCCATCCTCGGAGAATCGTGGAGCGGGAATCTCCTCATGCCCCTGATCATCATCCTGAGCTGGAGCATCACCCTGATCATCATCATCTCCATGCTCATCTACATCGTCGTCCTCGGCATCCCCATCGACGTTGGCCTCATCGTCCGATCTAACCGCATTACCAAGCCCCATCTTTCTGATCGACCATGCACAGAGGTCCTCACCTGTCTCTATATCAGGAATCATCAGTGTGTCCTCTAAATCCACCTGGAAGTACTGGAAGATGCGTGTCAAGACCCGGCCAAAAGCTAAGTTCCTGACCCCGGGAAACTCAACTCGGTCTATCATGATATGCTGCATGATGTGAGCCAAGTCTATTTGCACGCCAGTGTAAATGCAATAGATGACTAGTGCCTCCATGATCGTCACCCTACTGTGATGCCCTGCCTTTGGAATAATGTTTCGCCCGACAAAGCGAGCAATGACTCAGGCAGATGGTAGCATAGAAGTGCCACTCCTGGGCATGAAGCAGTTCTCATCGTCCCATAGAGTCATGCATATCTCGTGTGTCTCGTATGGAATGAAACCCTCCAGAATGTCAGTGCGAGGAGGAATCCACCAACGAGAGTCTGGTACGGACGGCACCCCCAAGATCTCAGCCAACTCGCTGGTAGTGAATATGATCTCAATGCCTCTGACCACGGAGCTGATGACAATCTGAGGACCATCTCGTGGGTCATCCTTGAATCGGTAGGTCAGGTTACTATAAAAGTACCTAACAAGCTCTGGGTAGACTAGATATGGCGTGGTGTACAAGGGTAACCATCCCATCGCCTCTAACCTCTCCCGTATGCGGAAGGTCTCTAGCTCATCTAAGACTACCAACCGCCCGTACTCGATCGGTATGTCATAGAAGTAGCGCTCGAACAGGAATTCTGCCTGAGGTGAAATAAAGAGGTCCTCCTCGGTAACCTCCTGTCGTGGAGCATGTCCTATACCTCTATCAGCCCTCCGTCCTCCTCTGGGCATGGTGAACCTGCAGAGACAAGAAAGAAATTTCATTTTGATTAGTTCCCTTGGTCATTTGTTAGATGAAGGGTATTTTTATAATTTTTCAAAAATTTGAAATTGTTGCGAAATGCGATTCGAACATACTAGCATGTGTATAAGACATGGATAAACATGCTGGGATATTTCGTTTGGTAAAAATCTAACATCTTGGCCATGTAGAAGCAAAAATTCAGCAAGAAAAGTGAAGGAAAATCCCTCTTTGGGCTATGTTTGTGATTTTTCAAAAGTTGGAATTTCGGCAAACCGAATGTGGGAACACCTTTCCCATGGTAAATTAGTCATGTGGGACTTGGTTTCATGTCAAAATTCATTTTGGTTTAAAAATGAGGCAAATAATTGCAAAGTTGAGAATATTGAGATGAATAGTGATTCTTGGAACCTAAGTGTCACGTCCTCCCAGCCGGTACCCTATCTGGCATACCCGAGAGTGTGATCCACAGCCCGAAGATCAGGTATCGAGTGATCAGCCTCCCACATAAACAATAACATAATCATGAACAATCATAATAAAAGTGCGGAAGATAAACCATAGATCCAATTAAGAAAGAATGAATCATAAATGAATCAGAATAATAGATATAATCAGAGTATCAAACAGATAAGTAAAGTGAGGCAAAAATCCCACTTTACAACCAGCGGAAAAGTAGCTCTAAAAGATAATAAACTAGACAAAATCTAATCCCAGTAGCAAGTACATTGGGTAACTAAATTGTTCTCCACTTTATAGACAACATCCTTATAAGTGTAAATCTCATAAATAGCACAAGGACGCTTCCACTCAATGGTTGGACTAAGCATCGTACGGAGCATAACCACTCGCGGGATCTTCAGTGTAATTGTGGTAACCGCAATCACCTTCCTGGAGATATGCCTCTTCGCCTTGCGCTTCTTCATAGGGACCGTCATAGTACTCGGTGACACTGCAGGATAGTCTAACAAACATTGTACAATAAAGGAATGAGTTTCAAAGAAACTCAGTAAGGCAGTTAAAATCCATAATAACATAAATGGCAGGATTCCAGAACAAACATAAATTCAATATGACATGAGACAAGCAATGAATGAATGAATCTAACTCTATGTATGCTGGTCTCTATTGGCAGACACGCTTTAAGTCATAGCATCGTACTTCTGTAGGAAGGTCCGCTCACATCCTCAACCATTTAAGATATCTTGGATTCTCTCACGAATCATTTCACCAGTCTTGAGCAGCCGATTGGTAATGGGTCCTTCATCCCTCAGGACAAACCATGGCAGGAGGTTAAGTCAACACACTCTCTCACAACCATTTGGTATAAGTACTGGTGCATGTCAGGGTAAAACCTAGCCAAATGCAAGTCTTCTACTTAGTTACATCAAGTCAGATCCAGATACGTCCATTCCTCGTCCCTGACGATCCTTTCCGGTATCCTTCACACTAGAGTCCTCATAGTCCCTGACTACGGACTCATCAACCCTATTGATCATCCACATGTTGTAAACGGGAAGCTCTCACGTCCTCTCACGGGTTGGTTACCGGTCTTAAGCGCCCGTGAGCCCAAGTCTAACCATATGCAACCCTACCAATAAATGGCCCCCACAATGTGATTCCTGTCCTCTCACGGGTTGGTTACCGGTCTTGAGCGCCCATGAATCCCCATTGCTACCACGGGTCGTTCGGTCTCAATACCCCTCCGATTAGGGTCTGACATAACAGGACATCCTAGCCAAACACTACTAGACAATCCTAGATATGTCATCCAACAGTTTAGGAAGGTGTCCAGAGGGCATCTCCGGAAACATCCCATAATATTCCCGTAGTAGTCCAAGGACAGAAGTGTCAAAAGGACACCTCTCCTTTCCAAACCATACTTAAGCATACACATGCATCAATTCATATCATCACATATATGGTAACTTCATCTATGGAAAGAAATCAATAATTACAATCACTTGTATATAATTGGTAAGTAAATCATACATGAATTAATTTAATATGAATAAGCAATGCTACTGTAATCAAAGTTATACAACAGTAGTATATCATTGTAAGAATCTAATTTAGGAAACATATCCATGATATTCAAATATAGAAACTAGATTCATGCTATCTATGTAATTAAGGAAATAACCATCCTTACCTTTTATAACTCGCAAAGGAATCCTAAGAAGTCAAGTAAGATCTTGGCAAACTTGAGAAGAAGGTCCTAAACAAGTATATACAACATATTAGGAAAGATCCCTAACAGAAAAGATACCAAAACATCCAACACGGACCAATTCGGAGTTGCTTGAACTCATTGGTCGAGTGGATTGGTCGACTGTCCAGTCGACCAATGCAACAATGCAGAGAGCTAAAAAACAGAGTTTTAAGATATGAAATCCGAATTTGGTGGTTCAAAAGGGTACTAATCAAGGGGTAAACTACATCAGTAGTATTCTAACATATAGGGGACCTCAAAACACTAATCCAATCAAGCCATCAAGATCCAAATTAGGAAACAAAAAGTTACCATAATTAAATCAACCATGGATTTTGATGAATTCGAAATAGAAATCAAAAACAAGAACAATAGGAGGATGGATCATTGCTTCAGGTAAAGGTATCATGAACACATACTTAGATCTTCAAGGAAATAGGCTTAGAAGCATAAATCTAAATAAGGAAATAAAACCTACCATATATGTAACTACCATGATTCATGAAGAACACATAGTATGGTAGAAGAGAACAACTAGAGATTGATAGATCATGGATTACCCAAAAGGAAACACAAGAATTAACTACTAACATGATCAAAATAGAAGATCCAAGGAGATCAGAATTCAAATCAGAAGTTTAACAAGATTAGATCATGGTTTGATCATGATTCCTTCAAAAGCTTGCAATGATCATGGTTAAGATCATTGTTCTGGCCTCAAATCCTTAGGATGACCATGAGAACAAGTCCAGAGATGTTTGCAACAGAGAATGCAGCATCTCTTCTACTGTCTCAACTCAAAAAGGAAAGAAAAACAAAGATGGAGGAGAAGAAGAGAGAGTAGACATACCTTTTGATGCAAAAGGAAGAGTTTCGACGAAGATCCCTCAAGAAAACACCAAGGATGCAAGGGAGATGACTTGCAGAGGTCTTTGGTTCGTTCCAAAGAGTTTGGAGGCAGCAAATACGAAGTGGACTCGAGATTGGACTTAAATAGAGCAAGAAAAACCTAATTGCCAAAGACAGCACTCATTGGTCGAGTGGATTGGTCGACTGGCCCGACCTCGACCAATGCCGACAAAGAAATCCAAAACAGGGAATTGAAGGCCCAGATCAAATCCAATCCTAAAGGGGTTTTGCACACAAGTCAAGTGACTTACCTAATAGGTAGAAATGCCTTCAAACCATGATAGAGAGCACTCCAAGTCCATCAACTAATCCGATCTTCATCAAGATTCAGTTTCCATAAATAGAACTTCATCATCAACTTTCATGGATTCAAAGCCAAACACCAAGTCCTCTACTGGGATGGCCCAAAGCTGACTTCTTACTTTACTCCGGTCATCGGACCTACAAATAACAAGGTTTCCGGGTCAAGGTTAGGGCTGGGTTTTACACTAAGAGTGTGAAATCTTGTGTTTCATGCTTAGTTTGGCTTGTAAAATGGTGGGAGCATGTTTCTAAATGTCCCTAGGCATGATTCTAACCATTAGCATCAACCATTTTGCAGTTTTGAAGAAAAAACCATATCTTGGTAAATGAAAACGCAAGAAGAGAGAAGAAGAGAATGAGACTTACTTGTGTTGTTGATCAATGCAAGCTTGCAAGAGTAGTGGAAGCCTCAAATCACCCCTAAAACCCTTAGAGACCTTAAGAAGAAGTTTTCCCCAGAGCCAAGTTTGAAATGGAAATGTTTTGAAATGAAAAGAGTGGGCCATATATTCTGTTTTCGCGCAGAATGTTTTTTGGTCGATACTATTGGTCGATGCCATCGACCAAATGTATCGACCAATAGGGAAAATTTTCTGCTTTTGGGCTTTTTGTGGAAATCTGATTTGTGATTTGTTTCTTGTCAATGTCGGATTATAATCTTGCTATGTTGATGATTTTAAGCATGATTTGGGCATTCTATTCTATTGATCAAGTGATTTTTATAAGTTAAATTTCGATGTTGTAAATTCCGATGTTTGCAGAATGGTGCTTTCGAGGAATCGTTTGATTGGTTCTGATAATTTCGGAGTTGAAGATGTGCCTACTGGGACCCCGGACCAGCAAAGACAAGGAGAGCACCCCGCCCCTAATGGAGTTCCCGATGCTCCTGAAATCGGAAGCTTCAGAGACATTGCTAGCATTATGACCAACATGATGCAGCAACAAGCGGCACAGTTCAATCAAATGATGACCGAATTTTTGGCTATGCGAGAAGAGAACCGAGCAAGTGGTTCAAGAAACCTTGGCCGTGCAGCTCCGTATGTGGAGAGGTCCACTGAGATCCCGCATACCAAGCTGATGGAAAGTTTTCTTAAACTTCAAGTACCATCTTTTACCGGAATGACCAAGGACACCCTCTTTCCTAATAGATGGTTGAGAGAATTGGAAAAGGCATTTAGACACCTGCAGTGTTCAGATAATCAGAAGGTGTTGTTTGTAGAGCAAAAGCTTCAACATGAAGCTGATGCATGGTGGACTTCCACCAGGCCTATTCTCAAGAACCTTCATGCTGGTGTGGTTACTTGGGAGTTGTTTAAGGAAGCATTCTGTAGAAACTATTTCCCTGAGTCGGTGAAAGATGCCAAGGAGGCAGAATTTATGGCATTGGTGCAAGGCACCCTTTCTGTGCTGGAATACCAGCAGAAGTTTGAAGAACTCTTTTTCTTCGCTCCTGATTCCTTGAGTTCCGATGTTGCCAAGGCGAAGAAATTCTTCAAAGGGCTGCGACCTTCGATCAAAGTCCACCTCACTGCCTTACCTCTTGGAGACTATGCTCAGGTCGTGGAGAATGCGAAGAAAATTGAGGAAACTGAGAAGGAGAATGTGCGAGCACAGAAACCTTGGCAATCCAGACCTTCTGGATTTGTTGATCGTACCGACCGTCGCTTTGTGAGGCCTACACCGTACCCCACTTCCACCTATCAGCCCCGGAGCGTTGGGCCGAGTCCCGTGCTGTTCATGTAGGCCAGTATGGCCAGACTAGTGGGACCCGACCTACAGGAATTGTTTAGCCTTCTCAACCTGGAATGGAACACCCCAGGCCTGCATTTCAGAGACCTCCAGTGGCAGCTACCTCTGTTGGACCGAAGGATAATGTTTGCTTCTTTTGCAAACTAATGGTTGACTATTTATGAAATTTTTTCAAAACCCTAATTAAAATCCATACAATAATTGTCACATCCACCCAAACTGATACCCCATTTGGAATACCCAGGAATGTGATCCACAGTCCAAGGATCAAGATTCGTAGGTTCATGCCTCCCACATACACAATGACATAATCATGAACAATGATAATCAAGGTAAAAACAACTAATACTAAGTATCATGAATAAGGTAAGATTAAATAAATCAGAGTGCGGAAGACAGATAATATCAAAGTGTGAACATAGTCATAAAGGTGAGAGAAGGTATGATAACCACCCTCTCAGAGCAGCGGAAAAGAAGTATGATAAAATTAATTACATGTCCAAGTATTTAAAGATAATCCAAAAGTAAGTTAATTATAGGTCCAAGTACTCCAAAAATACACCAGGGAAATGGGGCACTAAGCTAGGGTTTCCTCTACTGTCACACCCCACCCAGCCGGATCCGTTCATACCCGAATACCCGTGGGGGTGATACACCGCAAGATCTAGGTTCAGTGACAAATCCATACAAAACATGATATAGCATAATTAAATGGACAAGAATAAATCAAGTTCAAGTAATAAATTATCAAAATCGAAATAATGGTTACAGTCATCCATTACTTCAAAATAAAAGGTATAACATCAGAGTTTTGAAAAGAAAAGATAGTAGTTTTATTCGCAGCGGAAAAATAAACTAAACTTGTTCTCTAATGGAATCCAATCCAAAAGAACAGTCTTGATACTGGCATGAAGCTCCATGTGCGTCCACTTCTTCTTCGATCACTCCTTCAAGAAGACATATTAGTAACGCATCCTCCATTTGGAAGAAGTCCTCATAACCTGCAGCATAATCTAATAGAAAAAAAGACATATAAAAGGAATGAGTTCAACAGAACTCAGTGAGGTCAACTCAACATCATGTCACACATTCATTCTCAAGATTCCACACCACACATATAACATGAATATCAATAATGTAATTAATGACAATGATATGATATGTGAATGATTATGCTCCTAACTCTATCATGAAGTCTCTATGGTAGACACGCATTAAGTCATACACCAGTCTTCTTTGGGCGGTCTCATCACTCTTCCCTCACGGCTTTGATGCACGTCTATTGGGTTCTTTGCGGTTGTTGTGTAAAGTCCTGTCAAGCCATGGTTGGGGATTAGGTCACCACTCTCATATCACCATTGGTATAAGATCTGGTGCGTGTCAAGGATAATCCTAAGCCAATGCAAAGTCATACGGTTTCGTACTACATGTGGTATAGATACTTCCCCTATGGCACCAACCAACTCGGTTCAGTATCCAATATCTCCCCTCATGCCTAGTGCCCTGTTGGTTCGATACTTTCCCACCTAGAGTCAACGTATCCTATGGCACCAACCAACTCGGACTACGTTGACCCCTAACCCTATGGTCATCCACATATAATGGACAGGATGATCTCCATGTCCTCTCACGGGTCATTTCACCGGTCTTGAGCGCCCATGAGCCCTTGTCTATTATATGCAACCCTACCATCTCATGATGACAGTGGGCCTGCTTGACACACAGGACCCAGCCACTAACATCACGGGTTAACCGGCTTCAATAACCCTGCCGAAAGGGTAGTAGTACTCATGAGGTCACCTAACCAAACACTTCTAGACATGCTCTAAATATGTAAATCAGTAATTGGGAAAGAGCCAAGGACACCATAGGAATGCGTCCAATACCGCCTCCTCTGGTATCCTATGGCAGAAATGCCAAAAGGGCATTCCCCATTCCCAATCACAATATAAGCAATCATATAATGTCACTAGGGCAATGGGTGATCCCACAACCCTAGTAGAAAATACAAGGTAGAAGAAATAATAATATTTCTCCTCTCATACAATCACATTCCATTTCATAACAACAATAATAGATTTCAAAGCAAGGAGCAACATCAGAAGTAATAATAAACATAAATTATAGCAATTCATGTTTAACACAAGACATAAAATAACCACAAGATAATAAAAAGCAATACAAGATATCAATAATGAAAAGTAACTAACATCATTACACATGTAATATAAAGTAAGTATATTCCTCACCTTTTACTTTGTTCTTCCTCCAAATCCAAGAATCCACTCCCACAAATTAGTGATTAAAGATATATTAACCTATTTATGCAAAAGAAATAATTATCACAAATTAGAGCAAATTTAGGTTTCAAAGGATATCCTAAAATCTTCCCACGAAAACCCAATCTGAAAAATTAGGTTAAAAAGGGTAGTTCTCAACCTCACCAGTGAATGGTCTTTAATTCGTCACCAATTCGAAGTCTAAACGAAACGAAATTTTGGGAAAAGCTAATTGACAGCAAAAGGATCCTACGGGTACCTTCAATTTTATCTAATTTGACCAAAATCAAAATGCCCCAAATTGGCTCTCATAAATCACCCGTTGGTGACCTAGAGAGTCAAAATTCTAAAAGCTTTTGCAAGGGGATAAACCATTACTCCCAAACTCAAGGGAAACATTAATATAAGAAAAGACAACCTTGTATGATACCTATCATTATTCCCTTTCATAGATTCCCCGAAAGAAGAGAAGAAAAACTCTCACCAACAATGATTAAAGAGAAGGGTTAAAGAAAACTAATCTTTCCTAATAATTTTGCGAATATTCGGATCCTAAAATCCTTCGGAAGGATGTAAGTCGCTCCTCTCTTTCGTTTCTCCTTTTGTCCAAAGCCTCCACCTCTTTCTAGCCTCCAAAAATGCGTTTACGGATGAGATAAAACATAAATAGGGTTTAAAAATCCGAAATTCCGTTTTTGCCCCTAAATAGAAAATAGGGTGAGGGGTTGGTTCACCTAAATGGCCCAAACTTCTGGCTCATGGTTGGACCCCCAAACAAACTCCGATTTTGATGATTTTTGGCTCGTTGGAAAGGTCTTTCAACGATCTTCGATTTGATATATTATTTGCATCAATCGGATTCTCCATCATTGATCTACAGATATTCCAAAATTACCCTTTTTACACTATCGAGACTAATCTTCTCTCTTCACTTAAACTCTAGGAGAGTTTTTGAGTCATTATAAGGGTCATCTACCAACATTTGTTCAATTTCCAATCCTTTGGGCTTGATTTGAATGGTCCACAATTATCGCCGAAACAAGGCCCAGATTCTCGGTCTTAAAACCATGGGTTAAAGGGGTAGAAATCCGGGGGATTTCACATCTACTCTAATAATAATCTCCTCAATGGTACGGATGAAGTAAATCCAGCTTTGCCGCTCCTGCAAAACCGTGGGGCTAACCCTGGTGCGAATAGTAATCCTCCTCGGCACCAACACTCGGATCTTCACAGACACCACTACCCAAAGGGTAGTATGCAAAATCATAGTCCGTCTCGAAGGGGGTGCCATCATAGTCTTCGGTACCTGTAGGATAATCTAAAAACATTTGTACAAAAGGAATGAGTTCGAAAAACTCAGCAAGGTAGTTATTCCATAATTAGAAATCATACACATACAGAACATACATAATTCAATGTGATATGGAACATATGATGCAGTGTGATTCTAACTCTATGAATGCTAGTCTCTAGGGTAGACATGCTTTAAGTCATAGCACCATACTTCTTTGGGTGGTCAGTTACTCCCCCTCAATCATACAAGATATCTTGGGTCTGCCAAGGAAGTTTGATAAAGTCATCTCAAAAACCATGGTAAGGGAATAGGTCACCGCTCTCTCACATCACCGTTTGGTATAAGTACTGGCGCATGTCACAGTAAAGCCTAGCCCAATGCAAGTCATCTACTCAGTCGGTCAAGTCAAATCCAGATACGTCCATTCCTCGCCCCCAGCGATCCTTTCCGGTATCCTTCACACTAGAGTCAATGAAATCCTTAATTTCGGACTCATCAACCCTATTGGTCATCCACAAATAGTAAATGGGAAGCTCTCACGTCCTCTCACGGATTGGTTACCGGTCTTGAGTGCCCGTGAGCCCAAGTCTAGCCATTTGCAACCCTACCAATAAATGGCACCTTTCAGGTATCCGTAGTATGGTTTATGTCCCCTACTGGATTGGTTACCGGCCTAAAGCGCCCATCCAACCATACACTACCACGGGTTGTTCGGTCTCAATGCCCTTCCGATTCGGGTCTGACACGACAAGGATAAACCTAGCCAACCAACTAGACAGTCCTATGTATGTCATCCAATAACCCGGGAGAGTGTCGATAGGCACCATCGGAGAACATCCCATACTATTCCCTCCGATGCCTAAGGACAGAAGTGTCAATAGAACACTCCCCAATCCCAAGTTGTACGTAAACAATCACATATTCAAGTTCATCATCTTTCATGCATCCAATACATCTTATCATAAAAGTTAAATCATGATATTGAAATGAATCATCCTAGACATAAGTAAACAAGAATAGTAATGTAACATGACAAGAGTATGAAGATTTCAACACTACTGTTCTAGCACATATATAACAATCTTATAAAGATTTAAAAGTAATCAAGAGATTCTATTCATAAACAAGAACATAAATCATAAGTTGGTGGTCTATATGTTTATAGAGATAACCATCCTTACCTTGGGTTGAATTGATGATGAATTGAGAATACCAAGAAATAGTCCAAAATAATTGTTTAGGCCCTAAACAAACATCAATAATAAGTTAGAGAAGAAATTGGGAAGATTGGATATTAATTGGATCAAAACTGGCCAAGGTTGCTGTCAGCAACAACTTTGGTCGATGTTTTTGGTCAATGGTATCGACCAAAAGGATCGACCAAAATTTCCTTCTGGACAGAATAGTGGATTTTGGGGGTTTTCATCCGAAATTGGTTTTCCGGTGTTCAGATCAATCTGAAACTTGGAGGAATACTTAACAACAGTAGTAGGACACTATAAGTCAATAAATTCACCAAATCCAATGGTTCAAACAAAAAGCCCCAAATTGAGCTAACAAGTTCAAGTGACAAACATCATGGCATGAGTTGGGATTGATTGCATTGACATGGAAATGGCATGTAGTAGCTAGGGGAACTAATAGAATTTCGATTGGAATCATATAGTAGTGATAGACATGAACATAGCATACCCTACAATTCAGTTTGGTGCAAAATGGCATGATGTTAATAGAAAAATTAAGGAATACATATGCTAGGCATGAGATGGAGGCATAGCATCAATGGATGGCTAAGAAGATCATAGGTTAATCATGTGTAGACACTTGGAGTGGTGGTTGCAAGGTTGCAGCACCATTTCCAATGTCTCACCAACAAGATAGGAATAGAAAAGAATAAAAAATGGTAAGATAGAGAGTGGAATGGTGATTCATACCTTGGTGTGGAAGATGTAGACAAGAATCAATAGTAAACAATGAGTTTTTGATGAGGTGCCCTTCACATTAGCCAAGGAGTTGCTTTGGGAAGCACTCCCCACGATTTCAGGTGAGAAAATGATTGCAATAGGGCTCAAGGCTCGAGGTTATAATAAATAGAATGGGAGTATTCTATGGAATCATTAACTTGGCAGACTGGGAAACTTTGGTCGATGGTTTTGGTCGATGGCATCGACCAAAAGGATCGACCAAAATGTTTCTCAGCAGAAAAACAGGTTTAGTTCAAGAACTTCAAGTAGGGATTTGAAAGGCTATACAAGGTCAATTTGAGTGAGGTTTTCTTCCACAATTCAATCAAGAAGTCTAGTTTCGGGGAATACCTTCGGATTGTGCACAGGAGGTCATTAGGTACATCAACTAGATTAATCTTCTCCGATGCGCAGACTTTCCTTAAACACTGACAATGCATTTAAGCAAGGGGTATCATCATCGATGTCCATAGGCTCAGCCTCCGAATCATGATCATCAATCAGAATGGTCCATAAGTCTCTTCTACCACTGCTTCGGGTCTTCGGACCTAAATACAACAGTGGATCCGGGTTAGGGTCAGGGTTAGAATAGGGCTGAATATTACAATAATTAATAAACAAAATATTGTTGATAGAGATCGTTTTATGTACTTTACATTGACGTATGCTGAAAAAGATTAATCCAAACTTTGAATGTTAAAGCTTGCAAAGTAATTAAGTCTTCTCCAATCTATTCATCTTCCTTTTCGTACCTCTTTCTTGTGGAAATAAAATATAACAAAAGACTTAAATGATTGGAAGGAGCCCTTGTAGTTATTTATAATAACATCCGAAACCCTAGTCATTTTTATAATGGACCGATTTGATTCATCTCAAACCTAATGATGGTACATAGGCCTAGTGTGTTGAGACCCCCTTCAATTATTGATCCTAGTAATTAATCTTAACCCGTATGTTGTCTAGGATAAACCTAATATAGATATCAATTTTGTCATATAGTGATAGTCAAGACATATTATAGTGTTCTTGACATGCTGTCAATTTTGCTAAACTGAAATTGTTAGTTTTTTATTGTGCTTTTGAAGTTCAATTGCTTTCTCCTACTCGCCAATTTGAAGGAAAATCTCTAATGTGTTGGGCTAGGGATGTCAACGGTGCAGTTTGAGGCAGTTTCGGGCTCAAAAACACTGAGCCCAAACACGGCCAGTTAACAAAAAAATAGTTTCGGCCTGGTTTGATTTGGTGCGATTTGGATTCGGGTTAACTAATGGTTTGGACTAACGGTCTATACTCGGGTTGATTAACGATCTGTGCTTATAATTTATGGTATCCAAGAAAAATAACAAAAAGAAATAGTTGAGTATCCTGTAATAAGAGTCAAAATTCAATGGAAAACAAAATTGCTATTGATCAATTTCCATTATAAAATGAAAAGTTATTCACCATTGTAAAAATCCCACCCACCTTATAGAAATCAATAACTCAAATAGTAAGTAATAGCATAGAAACTATAAGCTCATTCCCTAGGCTCCACTGGATAGTCCTGAAACAAATCTTCAAACCAAAAAATCCTTTTAAACTCCAATTTGTGATATGATTGATTGTCTTGAAATTGGGTTATTGTTTTGTGAGAATGTTTATTTATTTTTTTCTCTTATATGAAATCCGTCTATTTTTTTAGTAGGTATTTAGTTGATATGCAAAAGGAATACCCATGGGTTGGATAAATATTTACTTAATTTAAACAAACTCGGTACATTCAATTGGGCATTTATACTTAATCCTTCTAATTGTTCCTTACAAGTGGTAGAATGACTTTTTGATCTTTGATTTCATGTTCCATTTTTCTGATAGTCTATATCAACTACCTAATGGTAATATGATGATTCAAATAATATTTAATGTAAAACTATAAAACGGGTTGCGGTTTGGGTTCGGGTTGGTGCGGGCTTTGCCATCCTCAGCCTAAACACAACCCATTAAGGTTTGGTTCGGTCCAATTCGGGCTATAATGGACCGGTGCAGTTTGATTTTAACAGTTCGAACTACAAATTGACACCTCTATGTTGGGCACATACCCATATAACTTCAAGTCATGAGTTGTTTCATTTAGCTCTAGTTAGATATTAATGGACTGAGGGTGGGAGTGGTCTCCAGCCGATTTTTTTTTTTTTTTTTTGGATTATTTCAAGCCCATTTGATTGTTTCCAGATAAGCATGCATAGGGAAAGCTCAAGTGCAATATTCATTTCCCCACATTTTGCATTCATGTAAATCAAAACATTTTCTAATGTTAGATTGGAGTTAAAACCTTGGTTTTTCACATAATGATGTGCTATCTTCCCAGTCTTGAAATCCTTCAACATAACACAAGCTAATGCAATTGAGATTATTCACAGTATCAAACAAATCCTTTTCTCTATTAAAGCGGAAAATTACCTCTTTGTTCTCTCTGTTGGGGAATTCATTTGTCTTAGTTGCATCACATTGTAACACCATACATTGGTTGCTAATTAGAAAAGGACTATACATAGACCTGTAAACGGATCGGATTCGGCTCGGATACACCAGTATCCGAATTCGGCAAAAATTTAGAAAATGCATCCGAATTCGAATTTGAAACTTTATCAGACATCCAATAATAATCCGATCCGATAAACTATCCGATTATTGATTAATAATTGTCATTTTTTTTATATTTTTTATTATAAATTTCTAATTCCGATTACCGAATACTATTTTCAAATCCGATTGTCGGTATTCGAATCCGATTATCATCCATTTTTAAAGAAAAAATGTAAATACTATACTCTATCCGGATAAATTTTTATCCGGATATTATCTGATCCGATAAACAATTATTCGAATCTGAATCCGGTTGCTTAGCGGACGGATACATATATTTTTCGATAAGAAAAATTCCAGATACGGATACCCTTAAACGAATACGAATGCGAATTCGAAGGCAGATTTCGGCTATCTATTTACAGGTCTAAGTATACAATTGTAAAAGGTGAAGAAAGAAAAACATTATGCAAGCAATAAAGGTAGCTATGTTGTGAGATTTTGGTTGAAAAAAAGTAACTCGGATAGCTTCATAGAACCTATATACAGTAGAGAATCAATACCAAGCTCTCCTTGGCGTCTGAAGCTAATATTTATGTGTGTAATGTAATAAATCTACTCTTTTTTTTTTAAGACATCAGCATACCCAAAAGGTATTACCATTTTTACGGAGAGCATTTTGTAGAAAGAGGCAAAAAAAATTAAAAATAAAATATATATCTAGGGAAAAATAGATTGAAAGATTTAGGAGTTGTATGGTAACGATTCTGACACACTTATTCTGTGCCATTTGTCCACTTTGGCACAGAAGTCAGCATGGTAAACCGGTTCAACTTTTATTTGTTGGTTCAATAAAACTGTGTTAAACAGGCATTTGACACAGTTTTTCCTTATGCTACGTGTGAAGTTTCTTACACAAACAATTCTGTTTGGAAACGCGGGGCACAAGTGCGGCTCGCAACGGTATTTAGGATTATCGATGTAATTTTCACGGTAACCCTAAAATTCATCATCACTCTGGTATCTCTCCATTCTGTCGACGCTCTCTCTCAACGGTCATCTCTCGCAGCCCTCGATAATACTTCTCGTCTCTCTCGTCTGTCTCTCTGTTCTCTCTCAACTCTCTGTCCATCTCTCGACTCTCTGTCGTCTCTGTCGTCTCTCTGCCCCTCTATCGTCTCTCTTTGGCTCTGTCTCGTCTCGCTCAAGGATCTGGGTTGCTGGACTCTCTCGAATTTGTCTGCCTGCTTTGTATTGGAGGTTGAAGAAGAGCATCAAGTCGGGCAAACCCATTTCGCGAGAAGAGGAGCCCTTGCATCTGTGACTGCCCTCCTCCTTTGTCTCTCAGCAATATCGCCCGTGGTATGTTTTTGTTTACTCCTTTTTTTCCCCAATAATTTTTGTTCGGATTGGAGTGAAATTAGGGCTTACCCACTGGTTATGGATTCTGCGCTGTAGTTCGAGCAAGGTTACCGAAGTTGTGGATTCTGCTCTCAAGGTCTCTCACCTCGTCTCTATCATCTCGCTCAAAGGTGTGTATGACTCTGCTGTGCCAGCCCAACTATACTATTGAGCTAGTGTAACCTCCAATTTTGTCCAGATAAGGCCATCTACAGTTCCTGTTTTTGAATTGTATGCTAATCCTGTTACGACTTCTGTGCTTAGACTACGATCGAGAGGTTGAAATGCAATTTCCTTTCTATCACCTGTTTCTGAGTTAAGCTTTTGTACAAACGGCTGCTACGGCTCTTTAATGGTGTGATTTGGACTGTAGAAAGCTAGAAATTTTCCATGTTCTTTGATTAACTTAATTAAGTTGATGTTGCTTGTTACTTTGCACTTTTGATCGTTTTCTTGTTATTTCTGTGTCTCCATTACTATCCCTTTTGTGTTGGCTGCTATTTACTTGTGGGTGTTGAATTATGAGTTATGGCCACTGATTAGGATGGGTTTCATGTATTACATCTAATGAGTAGAGGATATGTTGCTCATTTGGATTTTGAACTGCTGTGTTGATGATGGATACTGTTAGTTTCTAACTAATCTTATAGTTACTAGTTTCAATTGTTCTATAGTATCTCCAAGTCTGTCGATTGGATTGAACCCACACTTTAAAAAGTTTAAGGAATTGAGGACACCTCTTAATCATATAAATTTGATGCCTATTGGATGTCTGGATTGGGAGGGATTATCACAGAGCTTGATCTTGCTGGTTGCCTGATTATGCACTTCAAGATCTAGTTGTGGGTGGGATTCTAAAGTACACCCTTTAGTTAGATCGAAACCATTAACATGTATAAATGTTCCAAAGCCAAAGGCATTAATGGTTAGTGGTCTTTTTATTGTAGCAAAATCTTTATAATACTGAACTGGAGTTCAACTGTTGCTGTCAACAAAATCTCCTTTTAACATATTTTAACTCTGGTTGTATTTTCTAGAATTTCTTTTTTAAAAGTGAGAATATGACAGTCAGTAAGAACTATTGTTTTTTTGACAGTCATGGAATTTCTAATGCTGCATTTTTCTGGATTTTTATTAAATGGGTGGGGATGTTCTTGATGGTTTGCCTAGTGTCACTTGTTTTCTTCAATATACTTGATTGTATGTGATCACCTGTGTATGAATTGAACCAGTATATTTATGTATTTTTTATTATTTTATATTTATCTTTTAAATATTTTATTAAAAAAATGTGTCCATTTTGGCACAGAAGTCGTACATACCATACAAGATTTTGTGCCAAGATGGGCCAGAGAAACGTGCCCATCTTTGTCCAACCATACAAGATTTCACTATAGTTTCTGTGCCAAATTTGCCCACTTCAGCACAGAAGGATAAAAGTGGATTCTGTGCTGAATTGAGAATTTTGGCACGGGAATGGTTGCCATACAACCCCTAGACTGCTTTTAAACCTCTTCTCATCTCGGATTTAACCTAGCCGCTGTCCCTTCTTCATCTTCTATAGGCAGTCCTACAAATTTTTATATTGCAGCATTTCGTCTCTCCACCTTCTTCGTCTTGGCGTTTCGTGGTGGTGGGATCGCTAGAGCACCAGAGGCATCAAGGTCAGCCTGTCAATGAAGCAATCGGTTTTTCTCCTTAGGATTCTTCCCCGTGTTCATATAGATTCTTCTGTGTTCATATATTTTTTTTCTTCCTTCATCATAGGTATTCTTGTACATTCATATTTATTTTTTATTTGAATTGAACTAATTGAAAATAATCAATCTTGTCTTTGGGTACAATGTAAGAACAAAAATTCGAGCAAAAAGGACTCTGCTTGTATATAGTGTGAGTATGCATTATGCAACCGTTGGTTTGTCTGATAGCTTCAATTTTTAGTCTTTGCATTCTCAATTATGTACTTATTTTGTTTTAGAGTCTTCCCTGTTTTCTGAAATCTTCCTTGCTTAGATGGAATGGTGCTGGTTCAATTTCTGACATCTACTAGATGCCTTGGTTGAACGATGGATTTCAGCAAAGCCAATTCCCTTGGAAGCTAGTTTGTAACAAACAAATGGCCTTGTTTAGACTGGGGCTTCATTGCTTGATGGTCCGAGCAAATTGGCTGGCCACCTAGGAGGTTAAATGCGCATAACCTCTGCTAGTAAAAACAACCAACTGGTTATGCATTTCAGATCCATGTCTGTTATAGGAACTTATGTGGTTTTATTCTGCAGGAAATTGTGCTTGATTGTCATCTTGGTTGACCTTTCCAATCAACCCATCGTTGATGATGTGCATTTTGTCTTGTTTAGTATAATGATAGGTGGTAAATATTTTATCATATCCCAGTGTTTATTTTTTAACTCTAACAAATGATAATTTCATATTTGTGTTTAGAAAAATATTGACATATTGCAGCACATTGGCATATCCCATCTGTCTTTTAGAAATCCAACGACATATTGCATTGGCAGCTCATTTTTTAACTGAAGGTGATAAGGCCTGCATTACAATGCAGCACTATTGTGGCCCCTTTAGATGGTTTTCTTGAATCATAATTGTCATTTTTAATAACTTCCTTTTTGTGATGAACCTTATTTTTATGGGTTTTATGGATTCTATGATGGATGATAGTTTCGTTCCTATGATGAACTTTATGTCTTGGATTTTTATGGTTTAAACATTACGGCATGAACTTTATTTTGTTCATTTCATGAACTATACGATGGATGTTGTGTAGACATTTCTTGGATTGAGAAAAAGGGCCAGAAAATGCTATTTTTTGTTCATTAAGTTGTGAATATCTGTATTTGAGGTCCCTATTCTTTCTTATAAAGCAACCTTATTGAACTCATGTTAAATGCGTCAGTATCATTGCCATACGGATTTTATTTTCCTGGAGTTCTGTAGAAGTATTATTGCCGTCTAGCCATTTAATTCCATGGATATCTGAATCTATATTTTGTTGTTCCTGCGCTTAGTAGCCAATTTTATTGACTCTTTGGTAATGTGTCTTGGGTGGCATATGGACGATGGTTTAACCAATAGCAATAGTGTCGGACCAGGTTCAACCCTACAGCACTTTCCATATAGTGCCATTGAAAAAAGCTCGACCTTGCAAAAGTTTTGTTATGGGATGCATGTTTAGAGAGAAATTTCTTGATAATGGTTGAACCAATGGTAGCTGTTTGTATGGTTGTGTGTTCTAATATCTTAATGTTGCATTGTCAAGTTACAGAGATCCTTGGTGTTGAGAGACTGCGAGAAGTGAATCTGTCCATAGTTGCTTTGATTTGAAGTTTTGAATCTTTCTGCAACTTATCTGACAGAAAAATGGTTTGCACTTCATCCTTGCTCTCTTTGTATATAATTGGTATTTAAATATCAATACAAACAATAAATAGGTGAAAAATGGTTTCTAGTGTTCTTACACTTGAAATGAATTGAACTATAGGAGCAGCCGGAGGCCGAAGATCTCGAACGAAAGAAAAAGAAGGAAGAAAAGGTTAGAATTATAATTTTTGTTCGGATGATATATTCTGTTCGATTAGCGTCTTTTGATGTGTTTTTTTTGGTAGTCTATGATGTGATCATCGTTTTGTTTTTCAATTGAAGTTTAGTTAAATGATGCCGTTTTTTAGGTACAAATAAAAAGACGTCATTGATGGATTGCTTATCTGAGTAGATATTTCTTAGTGAACACATGACGACGAACATATGCTATTTGATATTTGGAGGAGCTTCCAGTCTTCTCGTAACACATGAACTTGAGTGTTTAATAAGATTGATTGGGCTTTATGTCTTTAATGTTTTTTCTTAGCCTATTTTCTGTAAGGGGGTATTTGGCCATCAATTTCATCTTTTGGTTAAAAAAATTCGAACTCCAACTGTACAACTCAATTCAAGTGAAAACTTGAACTTGCTTCTTCCTCCCAGTTTAATTTTCGTGGCCATGTTATACATGTTTCCCTTAGTGAAGTAATTGGTTGGTTGATTTCTTCATGCCTATGTTTTAAAAGATTTAAAGTAGGTCTGCCGAATGGTTGTATATCATAGCAAGGCAGCTCTCACAGTTTGCTCTGATTTAAACAAACTGCATTGTGTTTTCTTGCTTGGGATCACTTGCTGTAATTTAGAATGACATTTCATGGGAGCGCTTTATTCACTTGTTTTGCTATCTGAAGCCTGTGATATCGTGCTAGATTTTCTTTTGTTTTACCTTTTTAGTGCTCTTGTTGAGTGACCATTTAATGTTAACATCACAGGCTAAAGAGAAAGAGATGAAGAAGCTGAAGGCTTTACAAAAAGCAGAAGCAGCCAAACTTCAGGTATATTTGTTAAGATCTTTTTGTTGTTAGTTTGGTTATTTAGTGATTTGAATGGAGAAATACCATAATTTTTTTTTATGGTCTGGAGAATTACCTTAGTTATCTGAAGTTTCTGTTATTGAAAGAATGTACTGACAAGGATCAGTCTCGTTTAATGTTTAAAATAATCGTTTCTCCTGAATTTTCTTTAATCTTTTTGTCCTCAGGCACAAAAAGCATCCAATGTGCCGAAAAAGAGTGAACGTAAAAATTCAAAAAGAGACGCTGAGGAAGACAATCTTGAGGATTATGTTGATCCATTGACTCTGCCTGGTGAGAAGAAGCAGCTTTCTCGTCAAATGGCAAAGCAATACAACCCGAGTGAAGTCGAGAAATCGTAAATCTCCATTTGCTGTTAAGCTTTAAAGGGCAAATTCAATCCGTATCTGAAACTTATTAGAAAAGGAAAAGGGGTAAAAAGAAACTACTACGTGTCTCTAATCTTTATTTTCTTTGTATCTTACACTTGATCTAGATGGTATGCATGGTGGGAGAAATCAGACTTTTTTGTGGCAGATTCAAAAAAGCTCTAAACCCTCATTTGTGATTGTAAGTTTCTGAGACTTTTTGGATCTTCTGAATTGCATGATTCGCATGGAATTAATTAAGGCCATTTTCCTGGATGGCTGGAAGCATTGCGGCAGTCCTTTCATTTATTTATATTTATTTTTACTGGCATTTTGAAAGCAAGAATATTTCACATAGTTATGACAAGTCTATGGTCTAAGTTGTTAGGTTTTTTCTTTCATATAAGAAGGAACAGCTTGCATATGATCAAAAGCCACTGAAAGGTTACAGCTGTACCTGAATAATCCATTATGTTTAATTATGATTTTTGAATAAAGCTGACTGAAGGGCAAGGATCCGTGTAGCTGAACTCATTTAGTTGGTGCAAGGTTGAGTGATGGAAACTCCAAACAGCCTCCTCAACAGAAGCAGCAAGAAACCATAAAGCGCTATGTTCTTGCGCACCCCTAGGCGTATTTCATCATTTTCTTAAATTTTATCCTCTTATATTTCTTATTTAAGCTGGACTCTTTCTAATTAGAAGAGTTCTGGTCTTTTATTATTTAATTTCAGATTGTAATTTGCAGATAGGAGTTTGAGTTCAAGTCCAAGTTCTAGGTCTTTCTAGATAGAACTCCATAGCATGAACTTCTACTTGAAGTCTTTATTCTTTGGCTATAAATTCAAAGTCCAGGGATGTAATAGGCCAGTTTTTGAATCAATAAAATAAATGAGAATTTCTAGCCAAGGAGATTTGAATAGGGTGGGTGTAGGGTTTCCAAGGAGGGAAACCCTGCGGCAGCTTTAAGTAATCTTCGTCTTCAGCAACTGCAGCAGCGATCCTTTTTCACAGTCTTCATAAAGAACAGCAAGTGCCCCATCCCAGCCCCAAACCCAGCTCTATGCCTTTTGCTAACTCACTTCTTCCCTTAACACTGCGACACTTTTCTGGAACCCTTTATTGTTGTAATTCCAGAAATCCCAATCCCTCCCCTGTAAGACCTAATTCACTAATTCCCTACAGGAATAGCCTTTGCTACACTCCAAAACTCTTCGGTTGTGAACTGAAGCGCCACCTGTACCTTTGGAAACCTATAATTATATACTAAACCTTGCGCAACACTAAATCTAACCTGGAAATTCAAGAACAGCAAAAGATTGAAATATCAGAGATGAAAGAAAGGAAAATTCAATTAGAAAACACCTGGATGGCAGCCTTCTTTCATTCCCATCAACCCTAGACCGTTATACACACCCTAAACCCTAGCCACAAGCCTAAATCCCTAGATTCCCTTCGCTGCAAGCCTTAAAAAAACTTAAAAAGGCGCTGCTAATCATCCAGAGCGGTAAGACAAGTCTTTCCCCTCCTTGGTTTGTGGTAGGACCCCCGGGACCGCAGTCTTAACTTTCCCAACTCAACAATCAATACAGCATTCTATCGATATCTACAGATTTCAAATATGAAGAACAGCAACAGAATAATATTTATTTCATTGCATAGTTCTAATAACTCTGTTAAACTTCAACGACGGTAACAAACAGCACCAGAGAGCTATGAATTCAGACCAGCAAAACAGCAATATAATAGTGAAGATATAGCTTGCTGAATCCAGACTAATACTAATACTGACTGATACTACTAACTGATAAGAACTTGTGAAATAAAGAAAAGACTAGATGACAAGAACAGCTCCACTCCCCTGATAACCAGAACCTCTGCACACCCAGAGCTTCCCCGAGAGGTCTTCTCTCCCACAGCACAGCTTGTTTCTCCTATTTTCCTCCTCCCTTTTCCCCTCCTCCCCTGCCCTCTCTTATTTTCTACCTTCCTAACAGACTCTCACTGCTCACCTATCCTTTACTGCCACGTGGAGGCTCCTAATAGTACTATGCCATTTGTTCCCTGCTGGTTGGTTCCCCCCCTGCTCTCTGTTGGTGCTGATCCCCTGCTTTCTTCCTTATGCTTCCTATTGTAGAGGTGAGTTATAAGGGGCTTATCAGTTTGCATCATTGAGTTTTTTGTTGCAACATCTTTAATTGGTCATTCTTTTCCTAATGATTTTGGATGTATGTGGAAGCTTTGAACGTTAGTTTTTGCAAAGACATTTCTGTAGCCATGGTTTGAGAACTCCTGTGATCGCATTGATTTTCGTGGTTTTGACAAGCCTTGAGTTGAAACCATATTTCATAGTTCATACCAGATAATGATGTAATCCTAGATCAGGGGACAGTCGAGAAAATCTTAGCAGTAAATTAGGGT